>NC_088880.1:3218905-3518905 GCF_032884065.1 Artemia franciscana | reverse complement strand
GAATAAGTTAAACGGCCGTAACTGCAAGCAATGGATTTGAGGCCCTGGTTTAGTTAAAAGAGTATGGGCAACTGACAAGAGAAGAAACTGGTGGGTTTACATTTCTTGGCGTGTTTCAAGCCTCTTAATTATTATTATTTTTCTTTTTTTAGAAACAGATCATACACTTATTAAGGCATGCATTTCTAAAGAGAACAAAAAGTAAAATACTGGCTCTTTAAAACATCAAGAATATGCCACATTCTTGTGGCATTCTTGTGGCACATCCATGATATATAAGAATATATCATGTTTGATATGAAAACACATTCTAGCAATTCGTAAAAGTGAGAAAAGAGGACTTAGTGAATCTTGGGAGAGGACAAAACTTAAACCTATTCTGAAAACCAAATATGACGTGGGAAAACAGATTGGACTAATCAATCGAAAATGTTGAGTAGAGGAGTTTCAGTGGCAAATGCTCTATGCTAGGACTGTTATGTTTGATATGTTAGTTATGTTTGATATGTTTTGATCTGTTAGTTATGTTTGATATGAAAACACATTGTAGCAATTCGTGAAAGTGAGAATAGAGGACTTAATGAATCTTGGGAGAGGACAAAACTTAAGCGTATACTGAGAACTAAATATGACGTGGGAAAACAGATTGGACCAATCAATCAAAAATGTTGAGTAGAAGAGTTTAAGTGGCAAATGCTCTCTGCTAGGACTGTTATGTTTGATATGTTAGTTATGTTTGATATGTTTTGATCTGTTAGTTATGTTTGATATGAAAACACATTCTAGCAATTCGTAAAAGTGAGAATAGAGGACTTGATGAATCTTGGGAGAGGACAAAACTTAAACGTATACTGAGAACCAAATATGACGTGAGAAAACAGATTGGACTAATCAATCGAAAATGTTGAGTAGAGGAGTTTAAGTGGCAAATGCTCTCTGCTAGAACTGTTATGTTTGATATGTTTTGATCTGTTAGTTATGTTTGATATGAAAACACATTCTAGCAATTCGTAAAAGTGAGAATAGAGGACTTGATGAATCTTGGGAGAGGACAAAACTTAAACGTATACTGAGAACCAAATATGAAGTGAGAAAACAGAATGGACCAATCTATCAAAAATCCTATAAAAACGTATATAAAAAATCTCTGTTAGGACATAACAATATTTTTGTATTTTTAAGTTGAATAAAGAAAAAGTTGAAAAAAATTAGTCACAAAATACCAGTAAAGCATAGTAAGTTAGCGCATAGTACCAGTAAATTATCAGAGATAAACCACTTGATTAAAACATCCTAAGAAACAAGGACGTAAGCATCATAGCGTTCCTCAGTGGCGTTAGACAATCCTACATGTCTGCGCAAACCAAGTAAGCAGCTAGATGACGTTCGCATCTCATCTCAATGGGTTCAACCGATTTCCTAGTCTTATGAGTTTGGCTTCTAGTTGCATGCAATCAGTGGTGATAATTTATGAAAGCTTAGGGGAATTTTCAAAATCTAGAGTGGAGATTTTGCTGTCATTTCCCATGAAAGTACTAAAAAAGACGTTTTCAGCGAAAAAGTAAAGAAATGAGTGGAACGAGAAAAAATGAGAATGTGGAATGAGAGAGTGGAATGTGGAATGAGAAAAAGTAAAGAATGAGTTATAAAATCATGTTTTATAAATTTTCGTGATTACTACATCCCACCAATATTACGCTTCCCGTTTAGAATTCCACGAGGCAAACTTACAATCTCTGAACTTTCCTTCGGTAATTCTTCTTCAAATAATCGTACGTTTCAACTGCTCCAACTGCTGCAATTAGAAGTGCCAGGGGTATAATTGGCATCAAAAAGCGATCTTCTTTGTGTGGATTTAAGCTAAAATTGTAACAAAGAAAACACTTAAGGGTTAGCATCTTGGATATAGACGACAGCCCAAAATTGCAAATACTCACCCAGTCTCCCCCCCCCCCCTACCAGAAGTGACTGATTAATCTAATTCCAGTATTTCATTTTATTCTTACAACTTATTACCCTGAAATACCTAAGCTGGGTATACACCTAATTGGGTAGCTAAACTGGGTAAAATTGATCAAAATTTTACGGGAAAGTAGGTCACCACTTAATAATTCTTGTTGCCCCATAAAGGTTGTCCAAAAAAGAAAAAAGAACAGAAAACCGTGGATAAATACTGCAATAACCAAAGACCAAAATTTCATTTTTGAAATTTTAGGTTGACTAGACCCTTTAATATTATTCAGGGTCTGTATTAAAACACTCTTTAGACTGACTTAAACGTTAGCTAGGAAAATATCAAGAAAAGACTCCCAAGTAGAGAAATTGAAAGTTCTAATGTCCTTCTAAAGAACTAAAAAACTGTGACACAGCTAAGCATTGTTTGTGCAATTTATAGCACCAAACAACAAACTAAAATGAAACCTAGAATGAGTAAAACCCTTTACAATTAGTATTTTAGATATAGATGGCAGCCCAAAACTGAGATTTGCAGTACAGCCCCTAAAAATTAGCTGGATTTGCTTAATCTATTTCTTATATTTTATTCGGTTCTATTATGTATTTACATAATCTTCGTTTTGTCACTTGATGTTGCTTTATTCAATTTTGCTGCCAGTTTTTTTTTCTTTCTTTATCCAATTTTGCAGCCATATATAATCTTTGTTTTGTCACTTGAGGTTGCTTTATTCAATTTTGCGACCAGTTTTTTTTTTTTCAATATCTATATATTTTTTTTCAAATAGGAATGCATCCTGACAGTTCCTGAGGTAGTTACATCAACAAAAAGCATATTTACTTACTATTTTTATATAAAGACAGCTAAATTTACATGATGGTAGTTACTTGTGATAGTTACATAGTTACATTTAGCCTATAAAACATTATATTATTTTTGGAACTATCTTTGGATTATCAAAGACAAGCGACCCGCCTTCAAGAGACACCTTCTTAAGCTGTTTGTTGTCATTTGGCTTATGCGTGTTTTTCACCCCCCCCCCTTTTTTTTAGTCTCCAGTGCTACCAAAAACTAAATAAGAACACATGAAGGTTTCTTTAATCAAAAACTTAATTCCTGAATTGTCCTAATTTTAAAGGTACAACTAATTGCGTTAATTTCCAGTTTAGCCTACGTTTTAAATAATGAAATTTAATTTTCATTTTCACAACCATTAGTACCTTGGACATAAGGCAGAACTAACTGTTTTCTTCGCAAGCCTTTTCGTGGGCACCAAAAAGCTTGTGGCCCACTTTGATCCTAGAGTTTAAGCGAAAATAATACACAATAATTAGGGCTATACCTGAATGGTCAGGCTTTACAATGGCGCATTGCTGCTGTTACACATATAGGCCATATCTGACATCTTCCAAGCTCTGAATTAATTCCTAAAAATCATTTGCTGAGCAAACAGAAGATCACCAGGGCAAAGTGGGTTAAATCACACTTTGATCCCCTTGATCTACCTTATACCCTCTTTTTGACCCTCTTTTTGAGAACGGCGTAACAAAAAGTGTCTGGAAAATTCCTCAGAGGTGCGATGTCAGATAGGATTTTGAGGCGATCATATATGCCAATATATAAACATATACTGTCTGTCTGTCCGTCTGTCAGTCTGTACTAAAAAAAAACTAATAAAAAGAAAAAAAAAAAAAAAAAGAAAAAACTAAAAACGAAAAAACTAAAAAAAAGAAAAAAATAAATAAAAAAGAAAAAAACTAAAAAAAAGAAAAAACTTGAAAAAAGAAAAAAACTAAAAAAAAAAGAAAAAACTAGCCGACACTAGCGCGCCACAGCAATACGTGGCAGGGGTCAGCTAGTATGTCAATAAATTTGAAGTTCTGAAATATGTTTCTCTCTTATCTTCAAATAAAAAATAATAAAATATTTTCTTTACCTTGTGACAAGGATATTCAGAATCAATATTGCCGACATGATTCTTAGTTCATGTTTTCCTCTTGGCTGGTAGAAAGAAGTCCAAATTGCAACAATCCAACATGCAAAAAGTGGGAGCGTTGTGAGAAAGACCTTTGGGAGAGTAGATGTGAAGTAAAAGCTAAAGGCTTCAGTTCCAAAAATGGTAGACCCTTGTTCCCAAATGTTGACCTTGAAAAAGTTATAAGAAGAAACACAAAGTTCACCTGTGTAATAAGAGTCAAGGGCGACGAATCCAGCGAATATGAACAAACTAGAAAAAAAAATGAGTTTCTTGAAATTATAGATACAACCTAAAAGATTTTAAGAATACTTGAATGAAATCTTAGGCCTATTACAGCCTATCAATTGTAATTATATTCTTCTAAGACATTTCAATACCCATTTGGACAAAAAGGTGATACATTTCGTTAAAAAAGGTTAAATTTTTTTTTTTATTATTTTTATAATTTAATTTTTTATTTATTTAATTTTATTTATTTAATTTAATTTAATTTTTATTTAATTTAATTTTTTTATTTATTTTTTATTTATTTATTTAATTATATTTATTATTTTTTATAATTTTAAAAAAATTTTCGTTAAAAAATTTTTGCACACAAAAATGATTGGCCTAGTTTTGGATCAAAGATTAAAACATAAAAACAGCTTATAGTTGAATAGTCTGGCTTCATTTTGGTAATTAGTAAGAATAACTTCGGTTGACTGTCTTTGACTTGAGGGTAACAAAAATGTTTGAGGGAAATTGTAGCATAAATATCACTTTTTCTAGTCCTTAAAAAAGAAACATTTGTATTGTATCAGATCAACGACGCTTCTTGACTGCTAAGGTCCCTGCGTCGGCCCTGCAGTGCATTGCTGCAGCATGATTCGATCTCTGGGTCCCGTATTACCAAGCTAAGGTCAAACCCACTGCGCCACCACAGGACAAAGAAACATTTAAAAGAAAAGATCTTGTATTTGAATAGTCTGGCCATATTTGGTAAAAAGTAAGAATAATTTTGGTAGGCTGTCTTTGAGTTATGGGCAAAAAAAATGCTTGTAGGGAAATTGTAGCATAAATATCACTTTTCTAATTTCTTTTAATTTCTTTAATTTCTTTTTTTAATTTCTTGAATTTCCTTTTTTAATTTCTTTTCTTGGTTGGAGGAGGGTAAAAGAGTTGAATAAAGCTAAAAAAAAAAAAGGGTAAAAAAGAGTAAAAGTACAAGTTCTTATACTTGAAGCTATAAATTGACAATTTATTACTCTGATGACCTAAATTAACAAAATATTAAGTAAGTATTGACAAAATAAATATGGATAATTGTGTATTATTCAGAACACACTCAATAAGTGAAGTTAGGTTCTTTTGTGAAACAAACTACGATACAGGTACATTTTAATTAAATATTTTATATATAGAGGTGGTTCGGTTAGGTTAAGTTAGGTATTTGATCTAATGCACCCCACCCCCCTAATGTGCAAATATATAGCCCAAACTTTGGATAAAGCTAATGAAATAAAAAAAATATGGTGAAAATACAATACTTTATGAAGAAAATTGTAAAATTACAACTTAGAATTATGTACCCAGAACACAGAGAACTAAATGAGTTTTGTCTTTGCGGCTATGAAACCGGATTTTCTCGGCAAAATTCTTGAATGTGTTCTGAATTGAATTAAATCAATTGAATAATGAACAAGTACCAAATATTTAATTAAAATGTACCTGCATCGTAGTTTGTTTCACGAAATAACCTAAATTCACTTATTGAGTGTGTTCTGAATAATACACAAGTACCGAAATATGTATAAATAAAAAGTTGCAAATTAAATAATAAATAATCTGTGAAGCGGCTAGGTTCTGGAATGAATTTTCAGTTTTAGTAGTAGTAAAGAATATGCTCGAGTTTACTGCTTCTATATAACGATTTATATTGAAAATTTCATTTTATTTCGGCTACTATGGGCCAGAACTCATTTTTTTTTACTGTAAATTAAAAAAGAGAAAACCACAAGCTCTATATACATACTGCTACTGCTGCGACTATTGCTACTACTGAGGCTAAGGGTATTAAAGCGAAGCTTTTGGGTAATGTTTAGGGATATTGAACTAAATCAAAACACTCTTTGTGTCTGTAGCACAAAAACGCGTAACAAAAAACTTTGTGTTTGTAACAAAAAAGGCGTACCACAAATATCTCAGGAGCGACTTAGAATATTGAGTTGAAACTTTCAGGGTATGTTGAGTGGGATGTTAAACTAACCACAAAACAGTAAGTGCATGTTACTACTATTAATACTATTACTACAACTACTACTACAACTATTACTACTACTGAAACAACGACAATTACTTCTCCTTCTCAGACAAATGGTATTCGGGTGAAACTTTCTGGGAATTTTAGAGAGAGTTTTAAGTAAATTAAAACACACAACATGCATGCAGGCTATCAAAAGAGCACATAAGAAATTTCTTAGGAAAATCTTAGAATATTCAGTTGAAAATTCTAGGACATGTTGAAGGGGATATTTAACTAATTAAAAGCTAATATGTGCATACAACCACCATTGCTACTATTACTACTCCTACGATTACTACTGTGACTAAGAACACAAATTTAATAAAAATATCAACAGTAGTAGTAGTAGTAAGAGCAGTAGAAGTAGCAGTAATAGTACGCAAATATTGACTCGTATTTGGTTTAACATCCCCCCAAAAATTTTTAACTTAATACTTTAAGTCATTCTTTATATATGGCTGATGCGCCCTTTTGTCAACCTGAATGTGCACAGTGTGTTTTTATTTAGTTAAATTTCCCACCCAATAGTCCCTAAAAATTCTAACTTAATATTCTTAACCTTCGTATTAGTGGTAGTAGTAAAAGTAGTAGTACTAGTAGTAGCAGTTTCAGTAGTAGTGGTAGTAGTAGTAGTATGCCTATATTGTCTCTTGGTCAGTTCAACACCCCCCTCACGATACCCTGAAAGTTTTACCTTAATACCCTAAGTGAGGAGAGGATGTGCCGACCGGATTTTCATTCTTAGATTAATAACTGAGACCAAAAAATAATAATAACCTATTTCTTACCAGTAGAATCACCCGCCAAGAAAATTCCATTCTCGCTGAAAATTCTCCCCGGAAAATTTCCTGTGGACAGCTCCACCAGGAAAATTCTCCTTAGCCTACTTTCATTTGGATTTTTTTTTGTGTAATTTCTGGTCGTTTTTAAAATCGTGCCGGAAATCCCCCCCCCCCTTCATTGGAAACTTTTCCCTTACCCCCTTCCCTCACAAACACAATGGAAAGTTCCTCCTACGGAATAAGACTTAATGAATATTATATGGTTTGAATCAGCATAAAAAGCCAATTCTTTTGATGTACCTATTATTATCAAAATTCCATTTCGTACAATTTCGATTACAATGGCCAATTCACTCTCACCACAAACTCCTTGATACCTGGTTAACTTTTGTGTCGATTCAGTGTTTAAAATTCGTTATAACTGTATTTGAAATATATAGAAGGTTTCTGATTACGATTTGGTCAAGGGAGACCTGAATCCCTACCACCTGGTGTACATCTAGAACCGCCACATCTACTGCCACGCTTGGTGCGGTCCCCAAAACGCTTGATACTCTCCCAACAATGCTTGGCAGAGTTATGCCACGGTTGGCACCCACCACCTGGAGTACATGATTTCTGAGAGAGTGCGACTCTCTCTGAACATCTTTGAAAGATGTTCAAAGCTGCCAGAATGCAAAAAGTTCTGACTACGAAAGACTTTACACAAAATTTCACTCTCGGAGCTTTCTGATATAATTTCTGCTTAATACTATAGTATAGACATACAGAGTAATTTTCAGGAAAGTAGTCCTTCCACTGTGGCTACTTTCAGGAAAGTAGCCACAGTGAGTAACACAATATATCTGCATTCAAGTACAGCATACTTGTGTAAAAAATTATAAAATGTTGGAAGGACTACTTTCTGATATAATTCCTGCTCAGTACTATAGTATAAACATTCAGAGTAATTTTCAGGAAAGTAGTCCTTCCACTGTGGCTACTTTCAGGAAAGTAGCCACAGTGAGTAACACTATATATCTGCATTCAAGTACAGCATACTTGTGTAAAAAATTATAAAATGTTGGAAGGACTACTTTCTGATATAATTCCTGCTCAGTACTATAGTATAAACATTCAGAGTAATTTTCAGGAAAGTAGTCCTTCCACTGTGGCTACTTTCAGGAAAGTAGCCACAGTGAGTAACACTATATATCTGCATTCAAGTACAGTATACTTATGTCAAAATTATAAAATGTTGGAAGGACTATTTCTTAAACAACTATTTTAAAAAATAAACAAAAACGGAAAAGTACCTGATAGGTAAAGCCACGGTAAGAGTTTTCTTGAAAGACTTTACACAAAATTTCACTCTCGGAGCTTTCTTATATAATTTCCTCTTAGTACTAAAGACATTCAGAGTAATTCTCAGGAAAGTAGCCACAGTGAGTAACGAAATACAACTGCATTCAAGTACAGTATACTTATGTCAAAAATAATAGAATGTTGGAAAGACTATGTCTTAAAGCACTATTTTAAGAAATACAAAAAAATGGTAAAAAGCACCTGATAGGTAAAGCCACGGTAAGAGTTTTCTTGAAATTTGAAAAATGACACAATATATGATGTAAGCCAAGTGGGATAAAACAAACAGCCGCGGTACACCGTATACAAAATGAAATGGCACAAACAACGAGATATGACCAATATTTCTTATCTGAAATAAATAAACTTGTCAAAATTAAGCTACTTTAAAAAAAACCTGAAATTTGTATTTTGCAACTAGAATGCAAATACCGTCATACCGTCGGTATTTTAGTAAAAATATATTCTCATTTTATTCAATATTCGCACCGCAAAGTAGAAATAAATTCAAAAGGAATGAATAAGCAAAAAGAACGGAAATTAAAGGTTAGAGTACCCTTTTAAAGTGACCATAAACATTGTAGGGCAGCTACAATGCCAGCCTCAATGGCAGCTACAATGATAGGCCTCATAAAAATATGCACAAAAAAAGTCCTATCCTTTCAGTGGAAATCAAGACATTTTGGTTTATTTCCAGATTCTAATAGGATTAACAGTAAACAAGGTCAAACAGCTCGATTCAGATCAGGATATGATATCCTATTAGTTGTTAATGGACATAACATAGTGGCATATAATATTTATACCTATTCCTATCAAACACTGAAAAATAAAGTGATGGAGATAATTGGTCTGCCAACAGTGGCGTCAGTAAAAGAAAATATTGGCAGAGAGGTAATCTTGTGGTTGTTTTTTTTTTATTTTTGTAAGGAAAATAACAAAAAATTATTTTAAACAAACGTACCAAAGGATATTTTTTTTTTTTAACTATGCGGGGGCAAACAATCTTGGGTAGCTAGAGAAAAAATCCTACTGGCCTCTCCCCTACACCCAATTCATGTTATTATGTACCTAAATATATTTCATAGCTATTTTGTTTATTTTTAAACCAAAAAATTGTTTATGTTTTATTCAACTTTAGTAAAATAGTGTCTCTAGTTTAAACATGTTAATAACATGAAAATAAACATGTGAAATCAACAAGTAAAGAAAAGAACCTGGGCGTGAATTAAAGAAAAATTAAATAAAACAAGTTATTAAAGGGTACTGAGAAAACCAAGTGACTAAACTATTATCCTAGATAAACTAGAAATAGGAAGGTATAAGTCTTCAACAACCCAATTGTTCCCAACAACCAATTGTTCCCAACAACCAACAACCACAAAAAGTTCCCAACAACCATTGGTGTCTGTGCCCAAAGGCAGTTTTGGAGGGACAGAGAGCGCAAAATTTCAAATAAATAACCTAACGGTTATAATCATTTTGTAATTTTTGAAATTTCATTTTTATTAAAATAAAGTAGTGGGTGCAATTGCCAGTAAGTATTTGCAAAATGAATAAGGAATTTTCTTTTTTTTTCGTATCTTCATCACCATTTCGAGAAAATAAAGTATTACCATTTTCAGTAAAAGTAAATTATTGCGACTATTTAGATCAGTTATTCAACGAACTCCAAGGTATAAAAAAAGTAATTCAACACCGACACGCATCCTTAACGAAACCTATAGATGTGCCATAACTATTTATGCAATACGGAGATGAAGGGGTCTTCACAAACGTACGAGTTGCCTATCAAATATTATTAGCGATCACTGTGTATAGGGCCGGTAATGAGCGGTCATTTAGTAAACTTAAATTAATATTTAATTACCTAAGATCGACTATAAGCCAGGAGTGATTAATTGATTTGGCGTAAAAGACCATAGAACAGGAAAAATTAGAAGCAATCAATGGGGATGAGATAATTAATAATTTTGCTTAGGCTAAAATAAGAAAAGTCAGATTCAATTGAATAGAATGTTTCAATAAACACAAATTTTGTCAATAAATGAAAATTTGGTGAAAATTCGGCCTGAGAATTTTTGGGAGACAGTATAGGGTGGGGCCTATTCAATATTTTGCCCAGGGCGCAAGATAGGCTAGACCAACCTCTGTCTGTGCCTTAGGATCAGTTGAAATCTATGTTGTAGGTCAGTGTTGGGAAATACTTAAGTAGAAGTACTTAAAATACTTAATACTTATACTTAAGTAAAAAATTGAAGTACTTAAGTACTCAAGTACTTTCTTCATGGTACAGAAAAATTATACCGGCATGATGCAGCACGATACGACGAATTGAACTGCCTATATATTAGTGGATGAATGGATTTTAGTCTTTAAGAACACCGGCTTCTGGCTCGGCGCGAAATTTCAAAGAAGGACCCTATCATGGCGGAACTACTATAAATGCTGAACGGAAAGTTTTTTGTGATAAATGGGAAAATTCAGAAGGATAGTGCAATATCTGCCACATGCAAGAACTGCCCAAACAAAATTCTGAAGGGTCACATGGATGCAACAACGAATTTCTAAAAACAAGATTTCCACAAACAACATCTCAAGATGAGTTTGCCCATCCTTCTGTTTACCAGAAGTTTGTTGAGCTGAACTAGAACAGTAATAACAAAAGAAAATCAAGTAGAAAAGAGCCTAGTGAACTTGTAGGCTCACTTTAGAGGTCGTCTGAAGCTAAAGATAATGAAGATAATACTGCCTGATTATAGCTCACCTTCTAAAAAAGTTAGGCGAGATTTCTTTGCTGCAAGACCGTTGAAACAGACACGGTCAAACGTGAATTCTTTGGTACTGGACTATATATTATGGACGAGCTGCAACCCCTGTACACTTTTCAGAAGCCGTCCTTCCAAAATCTGATAACAGATCTTGCACCTTATGCAAAGGTTCTAGGAAGAAAAGCTTTAGCTATGCAAATTGAAGCTAAGTTTGTTGAAGTACAGAAAGGTATCTGTGCCCAAAGTGTACCCAAGGATAAAGACAGTTTTCAGGAAGTACAACTGTATCATTTCTCTGTCTGCACCTGCAGAATGACTTTTTTCGGTATGCGGTGGAATTTTTACTCCAAAAAGAAACATGCTCGGAGATGGTGCGTTTGAAAAGCTTCTGCAGTTGAAAGGAGTAAGAAAGAATTTAAGTTAATTTATGATCAAGCTGTAATGAATGTTCTTTGTAAATTCATTTCTTTTTGAAATCTTAATTGAAGTAAAATTTGACTTTTCGTGAAACCAGTTGATTTTTTTCATGAAAACTGCCGGTTTTTCTTAAAAGCGGTTGATCTCTCGTCAGAATCTTGCTTGTCTTTTCTATTTGGAAAGGGAACAGATATTAAAGAAGTGTTTTGCGTGTTAATTACTGTAAATAGAAAATTAGTACTTGAGTACTTAAGTACTGAAGTACTTTTTCAGAAGTACTTATTACTTAAGTATATTTTTAGAGAAGTACTTAATACTTGTACTTAAGTAAAAATAGAAGTACTTGGCACAACACTGTTGTAGGTGTATTATCTATTAAATATTTAATATGTTGTATTTTGGTTGGGTTGGGTTAGGTTAGCTTAAGTTAGCTAACCTAGGGTTTATAATGCATGTCCCTGTTTTCACTTATTAGTATAACAGACATTCGAAGTTGCTTCTATAAGCAAGAGATGCGTTTGCTTGTGCTGCCTCTTTAGTAATTCAGACTGGTAATAATTATCATTTGTCTTTGTATTATGGGGATTGCTAATCCTATGACAGCGGTACAAAAAGAAAGAAATGGGAGGTACAGAAAGTAGATACTGTTGAAAGCACCTTTGAAATTGTTCTTTACTGACTGAATTGTAGTTTTATTTACTTTGTAAGACTGATGCCTGAGATTAAGTCAAAATTGCAAGGGATACCAACTGGAAGAAATAATTATCTCCTAAAATTTGAAAATCACCTTACCCTTTCTATCTTTGTTAAAAAAACCAATTCTATAAAAATGACACAAAACTTGTTTCATGTTTTTTTTATTGATTATTCCGTCAGTGTTGGATTTTTTTACATTTATGATGGGCAATAAATCCATAAATACAAACATAATATCACAGCTTAATCAGATCAATTATCCAGTTTTCTATGAAGATTCCGATTTCCCAAAGAAATTTCCAGGCACTACACTGTCACTGGCGCTAGCAGTTTGTAATCCCAATCTTCCCATGCTGGATCACCTAAGGTCTAACTCTTGAAAGTTTATCATTTCATATGCATTGAACACAGGGGTTCTAGGCGATTACCCCCGGAAAATACCTCCTCTGAAAATACCTCCCCGAGGAAAACACCTCCACGAAAAATCACCCCCCGAGGAGAGTATCCCCCGTGGAAAATCCCTCCTCCCGAGGATAATACCCCGCAAGAAAATACCCCCCTGGAAAATAAGGCTTTCCAAATTGGAGAATTTTATTTGAGTTTTTCTTTTATTTCTATAGGGAGAAGGAAATTTGGTACTTGTGTAATATGTGCAACTCACCCAGGTTTACACTGTGTAAAATTCGAGAACAAACTGCTTTTTTGGTTATTTTTTTGTGTTTTAGCTTAGGGCGAGACAAGATAAATACAAGTGACAGAATATATGAAAATATATAATTTGGGCTATATATTTGCCTATAAGAAGGGGGGATATAGTATTTGGATAGTTTGAAGTCAGAAAACAATTCTTTCTTCATAATATGCATAATAATTGTACCTGACACACTTTCCATGCAGATCCGCTGTACTTAGTCCCCACCCCCTACAAATCTGTAGCCCAAATTTGTTTCTAAAGTAACGAAAAAACCAACGAAACACTGGATTGTTCTCGAGTTTTACAAAGCGTAAACTTGAGTGAGTGGCATATAATACACAAGTACCAGAATTTCTTCCCCCTACAAAAAAAAACAAAAAAACAAACTCAAATAAATTCTCAAATTTGGAAAGCCTTATATTCCACGGGGAATATTTTCCGGGGGGGGGGTATTTTCCACGGGGGAGGGGGAGAGATATTTTCTAGTTTTTTTACGTGGGAGAGGGGTATTTTCTTGGGGGGCGTATTTTCCACAGGGAGGGAGTATTTTCCGGGGGAGGGTGTATTTTCCAAGGGAGAAGGGTAATCGCTGGGGGAGGGTTAACGCCAACCGCCCAATGAGCATACAAATCTTCTTTTGTTAAGCAAAAAAAAAACATTTTTTTAAACTGCAAGTAAGGAGCGGCATTAAAACTTTAAACGAACATATTTTTTTACGCATATGAAAGGAGTTGTCCCCTCCTTAATGCCTGGCTCTTTACGCTAAATTTTGACTCTATCTCACAACTCTACTTTTTAAAACTATAAAAAAATTAAAAACTATAAAAACAAAGGCCGTAGAATAAATAGTTGAAATTACTACGAATACTTTAGCGTAAAGAGCGAGGTATTGTGGAGGAGATGAACCCCTTATTTACGTAATAATCTCTGTTCTTTTTAGGTTTTAATGCTGCTCCTTACTTCCAGCTGATTTTTTTTTTCATTTATTTTCTCATTTTTTTTTTAAATAATGCTAGAAAATCATGCAGCTCCTTCATGGAAATTCTCTTCCCTCATGATGAATTCCTCCATGGAAAGATCCTCCCATGAAACCCCCTCCACCAACCGACCGACCCCCTTCAACACGGAAGAGTCCCCCTGAAAACGTCTGTACACTTCCCAATAACCCTTACTATATGTAAACAATGATCAATGTTTGTAACTTGCAGCCCCTCCCCCGGGGACTGTGGGGGATTAATTCGTCCCGAATCTCAGATTTTTAGAATTTTGATCCGGTGACTTTGGGGAAAAATGAGTGTGGAGGAGGCCTAGGTGCCCTCCAATTTTTTTGGTCACTTGAAAAGGGCACTAAAAGTTTTGATTTCCGTTATAATGAGCTCTCTCACATCACTGTAGGATCCCTGGATCGATACAATCACCCCTGGGAAGAAAAATAATAATAATAAAATAAACACGCGTCCGTGATCTGTCTTATGGCAATAAATAAAAAATTCCAAATTTTTGCCGATAGGAGCTTGAGACTTCAACAGTGAGGTTATCTCACACGCTGAATTTGATGGTGTGATTTTTGTTAAGATTCGAGGAGTTTTAGGGGGTGTTTCCCCCTATTTTCTAAAATAAGGCAAATTTTATCAGGCTCGTAACTTTTGATGGGTAAGACTAAACTTGATGAAACTTATATATTTAAAAAACATAAAAATGCAATTCTTTTGATGTAACTATTGGTATTAAAATTCTGTTTTTTAGAGTTACGGTTACTATTCAACCGAGTCGCTCCTTACTAGAGTTCGTTAACAGGAACTTTTTGAAAACCCAAATCAGAAGTCGGGTAGCATCTGGGTTTGCCGGTGACCCTCGTTGCACGATTTGGAGCAGGGATAACCACATAATACAATATTGTTAAACTCGGCTCTTCACAACAACAAGGTAAATTTAGATAGTACATTATTTAGCACTTATTTGACACAGAACACTGACAAAGCATAATTGAACTTAAACGGTCAACAAGTTTTAAAGCATCGAGGACAGTAAAAATGAAATCTAATTGTTTAAACTGGTTAAGTGGGAACTTGCGCACCCATATATGTCTTAAAAGACTAGGAGTAAACGGGGATTTCGATTTGCAATGAAAATTAAATACAAAAAAACAAGTTTTTTTTTAACTGCAAATAAGGAGCGACATTAAAACTTAAAACGAACAGAAATTGACCTCCTCAGAGCCTCGCTCTTTACGCTAAAGTTTGACTTTTTCTCACAACTCTACTTTTTAAAACAAAACCTTAGCGTAAAGAGTGACGCGTTGAGGAGGGGCTATTTTCTAAAATAAGGTAAAATTTATCAGGCTTGTAACTTTTGATGGGTAAGACTAAACTTGATGAAACATATACATTTAAAATCAGCATAAAAATGCGATTCTTTTGATGTAACTATTGTATTAAAATTCCGTTTTTTAGAGTTTCGGTTACTATTGAGCCAGCCTGCTCTTTACTACGGTTCGGTTACCACGAACTGTTTGAAAAAAAAAATCTACACTTACGAATTTTTGGTAAAAAAAAATATTATTAGAAGAAAGAGACTGCTGAAACTATAAAATTTATTTAATATAATACTTTCAAATATCTTAAAAAGAAGAAAAATTGTCCGCGAATGAAAATTTTTTCTGATTATATGGACCATAATGTCTAAAAATAAGACCATATATGTCTTAAAAGACTAGGAGAAAACGGGGCATTTCATTTGTAATGAAAAAGACCTACATCTACACTCATGAATTTTTGGTAAAAATGAGAGTCAAATTTAAAGAAGGGGACGAAAAATCAGCAAATAAGTTAAATATTGTGACACAAAACAGCATCAGAAGGTGTAACCTTGCTTTGAACATAGATTAGTGACGCTTAAACATATTTCAATTAGTTGGTTTGACTTTCTAAAGGTAGACAATATTCAATAAGATTGGGCTGCTAAAGTCTTATCCAATCACAGCACGGGTTGAGCGTTATCCAATATAATGAAATTGCGCGGGCGGGCTAGTTTTATTAAATAGACAATGCATTTGATGAACACCTCCGCCAATGTATTTTACTAGGAGTGGGATATCTGATGAAACCTAATAGATTATCTGTGCTTTCAAGGAGTAGCTGTTTTTGGACTCAACGACACGTTATTGGTGTTATTTTTACGGACAAAAAGCATTGCCGAGGCAACATTAACAAAAATGTAATACTGCCATATGTGCCGAAAATGTGATACACATTTCTGCCGAAAATCTCCCGAAAATGTCTGCACATATCACATGTGCCGAAAATGTGATACAAATCCTAGGAGGTCTCTGTACATTCCTAGGAGCCTAACCACAAATTTAAGAAACAACGTTAAATATAATAATAAACAGTTGAAATTACCATCTGCCTCTCCTTCAAAAATCAGGATCATCATACAGGAACCAAAATATTTTGATTTAAATTCTTTTAAAGCATCAGAGATATCTGAAACGGATTTAAGAATCAAAGTTCGAAAAATTTACCTTTGTCTATTTTGTAGGGATACAGCGATAAAACTATGAGCAGAAACGCCATTTCAACAGTGTTAGTCAGGGTCCGTGGACTTAGATTAAAAACGAACCAATTTGAAAACATGAAAAATGTCGTCCAATTGGCCACTCTCTTTCCAAATATTTGTACTAGTCTCTTGTAGAACATGGTCTCAGCAATTGCAACAAATATTGCGTGCATTAAACGAGGAACTAACGTCTGAAAAATGGAAAATAATTACAAATTGATGAAAATAAATAAATGGTAAAAATTAAACATAAATCATCAGAGCGTAATTAAAAACTTCGAAACAAAATGGGTCACGAGAAATATATTAGAACCTTTCAGGAAACGATCACACAAAGTCCATTTCTTTTTCTTAAGTGAAGTTAGGACATCTTTTTATAATACAACATTTGCTTTTAATTTATATAATGATTCTTAAGTAAAAAGTGAACTAGAATGAACTTTGCTTATTTTTGCAGCGAAACCCGACTTGACTCGTTCTTTTAACTGAATCAGAATTTAGCATATTTTTTCACCAAGTCAGAACTTCACTCGTTTTGCATAAATTCGGCACATGGCTTAGACCACAGCTTATATAGACACCAGTTGCGTGGAGTTGTATCTTGCCCATAGAAAGATTTCAACACACATCTTTAGACTAGGCGTTAACCTCCGTCGCTCCCACAGCCAATCAGCACGGAAAGATCTTGGCTCTATTAACCTCCGGCGCTCCCCCAGCCAATCAGCGCGGAAAGATCTTGGCTCTATTAACCTCCGGCGCTCCTCCAGCCAATCAGCGCGGAAAGATCTTGGCTCTATTAACCTCCGGCGCTCCCACAGCCAATCAGCGAGGAAAGATCTTGGCTCTATCGTCAATGTCGCGACGATAGCTATGTGTTGCTTTTGAAAAATGTTTGCGCAACTGGTGTCTGTATAGGCTGTGGCTTAGTTTTAGCTCCTGTTTGCCCCGATACTGAAAATTCTTGGATCATTCTGTTTTAAACTGGGTTCAACATAAAAAGATGGTGTGATTTTCATTAAGATTCTTTGACTTTTAGGGGGTGTTTCCCTTTTCTTTCTTTTTTAACGCAAATTTTCCCAGGCTCTCAATTTTTGATGGGCAGGACTAAACTTGATGAAACTTATATATTTAAAATCAGCATAAAAATCCAATTCTTTGGGTGCTTCTATTGGTATCGAAATTCTATTTTTAGAGTTTCGGTTACTATTGAGCAGGGTCGCTCCTTACTTACAGTTCGTTACCAAGTAACTGTATGATAACTATTATGATAAAAATATTGTGCCTCGGGGGAAAGAAAAAATAGATATTGCTCTTTTATCAATATGTGTTAGAAATTGGTTGCATTGGTTTATTTTTGTAACGTTAATCGTCCCTTTTTTTTACTTTGAAGTGACGAAATAAAAATAGCCAACCTTAACGCCTCTTGCAGCTCATTTGGTACATTAATATCGAAAACTACAAGTTGGCAATTGTTTTCGTGTATTTATAGTGAGTGGGAAACACTTCAGCTGAGATAGTACGATAGGTGGTATGTTATAAGACGTCAATTTCCAGGAAAATGGAATTGCTTAAGAACCAGCTTCAGGATTTTCTAAGGTTTTCAGCAAGGTCTTATTTTTTGCAACCGAAAGGTTTGCTTAGGCATTCAAGATTTGGCATCTAAGATTTTTACATAATAACTTATTATTTCCAAACATTTCTGTGAACGAGAATAGAGAATATAACCCTTTTTGGCATAAAAGAATAACGTGCATATTTTAAGGTAAAAATAGAGAGACTGGATTGGATCAATCAGTAGAGCTTCCTTTGTTTGAGGGAATGGAGTGTGAGTCAATATTTTTCAAAAAAATTTTAAATGACGCCATCGCCTTTTTTATTATATTTATCATTGAAGGGCAACATCCAGAATCCCTTTGTCCCTCATTTCGTAGGACTTGTTCTAAATATCTCCATCTTTGCACTCGAATGACATTGTAACAAGCTGTTGCCTCGATGGATCTTGTATTGACTCATCAGTCATTTTCTGAGTCCAGAGCACAGCTTAGATACCAATATACAGTTATGAAAACTCGATATATTTTTTGGCCACAGTGTGCGGTAGCGATGCTAGCGGCTGGAGACGGGAAACTGGTATTGGTATCTAATTGGTAACAGGAAATTGGTATTGGTATATAAGCCGTGTATGCAACAAAATGAAATTGCGGTCCCGCCTACGGTGTTGTAGTACGATCTACGCATCGGAGCGCGAGCTTGTAGGAGGCGCCAAGTTCAGAGCTCTTTGTCATGGGCAAGATAGGAGTTTTCATAACTGTATTGGTATCTAAGCTGTGGTCCAGAGAATGTATAAATTCTCTTAAAGCAGATTTTTTCGAACGCTTGGTTAGTTTTGCTTGGCGCTATTTAAAAGTATTCTCTAAAGCGTATAGCAATGCAGGTAAGATATTACTTAAAAAGCTGTAACTTCAAGTGAAGGAAGAAGTTCAGGGATCACCAGATTTTGTGAAGTCTACTGAAGTTCCCATTTGCCTGTCCTATTTTTTCGACACATTTTATGCTGTTTAGCCGGTGTTCTCAACTACCTTCCCTAGGTATTTGAACTGAACTAGTTGTTTTATGTCATAGTCCCCGCGCTGAATATTAAGGGGAGGTAAGTGGATGCCATATATTTTGTCTTTTGTAGCGTTTATTTTCAGACCCACTTGACCAGTTCTTTCTCTAAGTTCTCGTTCAATATTTCTTGGAATCATTCCTTAGACGGCTCTGACATTGCAATGTCATGAGTGAAGTCTAGATCACTTAGAGAGATTTGTACTTTTAGCTCGATGTCACCTGGTTCGCTGCAGCTGAAAACGTAGTTTATCACTATTATCAAGAAAAATGTTGAAAGAACGCAACCTTACTTCATTCCTGATAGGACGTGGAAACATCTTTCAGACCCACTTGACCAGTTCTTTCTCTGAGTTCTCGTTCAATATTTCTTAGAATCATTCCTTAGATGGCTCTGACATTGCAATGTCATGAGTGAAGTCTAGATTACTTAGACAGATTTGTACTTTTAGTTCGATGTCACCTGGTTCGCAGCATCTGGGAACGTAGTCTATCACTATTACCAAGAAAAATGTTGAAAGAACGCAACCTTACTTCACTCCTGAGAGGACATGGAGACATCTATTCCTGAAATCACGGGTTCGTGACAAACCATTCGCTGTATTTATATGCAGCAATCCTGAGATCAACCAACCAGTTTTTCTGGGACACCATAGTGTAAAAGTATCTTCCATAAACTAAGAAGGTCTATAGAATAGAAGACCTTTTGGATATCGACAAAGATCTTACAGATCTTTTCCCGCCGTTCTCGACTTTCTAGCGATGCGAAGTGGCAATATCAGATTTGTGCAGGAGCGGATTAGTTGGTTGTCATGTTACTCTTCATGTAGACGCTTGTCTATTTGCAAAGCGATCCTTTGGAGTGTAACATGAAAGAACAGCCTCCTAGAAGGGTTGAGAAGCCAGGTGCCACGCCAATCCCTGGGATTGTGACGGATTCTAATAAAAAACCACAGTCAAATCAACAAACCAATTCTTATCTAATCTGATAAAATATAGTCAATTTTCGAATCTGAAGCTTAGAATATACTTTTTGAGCAACATTAAGGTATTCCATTAATTTAAAAAATATCCCACGCAATACTGTGTCGTTTGGATAGCTGAATTTAGAAGTTTTGGATAGTTTGGGGGAGGAGGAGCAGATGCATCTACGCTGGCCCCAGGTGGCATGTTGCTGCAGTGAGTTTTTAGTAGTGGTACTGTTAATGTATCTACTCAGTAGGCTATTTAATACACTGTTTTGGAAATCAAGCTACTATTTGTCTAATGTATCTTGTCAAAAAGAATAAATAAGATAAAATAAAACATAGTTTAAAAACATACCAATAAATAAGGATAGTCAACTCTAAAATATCCAAGAATCCGATATGCTATGCTAATGACAAGAGGATAGAAATAGGTTCGAACTCCGAAATTCCAATCCCATGTTATAACTCCATACCTAGAAATAAGGATATAAATGTCAAACAGTTCGTAGTAACAAATTGAAGCTCAAGTAAGGAGCGAATCAACCCAATAGTAAACGATACTAACAAAAAAATTGAACAGAAGATTAATACATTAAAAGAAATGACTCGTTATGTTGATTTCAAATATATAAGGGTTATATTTTTTGTTATCCGACAGAGACTAAGAGCCTGAAAATTTGCTTATTTTTGAGAAAGGCAAAACAGCCCCTCAAAGCATCTTAATAAAAATCATAGTATCAAATTCAGAATATCGGAAAATCCTATTATAGAAGTTTGAAGTTCCTATCTACAAAAATGTGGAATATTCTGTCTTTTTACATAGAGAAAGATCACTGATGCGTGTTTATTTGTTGGTTGTTTTTTTCCCAGGTGTGATCGAATCAAACCTATAGTCCTAGAAGATTGGAAGAGGGTTCATTAAAACAGAAATTAAAAGTTCTAGTGCGCTATTAAAGGACAAAATTTTGGAGGGAAACTAGCCTTCCTCTCACGCCCGTTTTTTCCCCAAAGACATTCAATCAAAATTTTGAAATAGTCATTTGCTCCAATATAGTTGATTAGCTCAATAGTTAGGCCTATGGGGATGAAATGACCCCCCCCCCCCTCCACGCACACACAACCTCTGGAAAAAGGACTGTAAATTATGCAATCCATCCATTGTTCATATACAGTAATAATTAAAGGTAAATTTTCTGTGGGGTTGGAAGTTTTCACGAGGAGGAAAGTTACCAGGAGAATTTTAAAGGGGAAATTTGACATAGGGATGGGATTCCCAGGCATGATTTAAAAAATGGTCAGACACTAAATAAAAAAAAAATCAACCGGAAGTGAGGAGCAACATTAAAATTTAAAACTAACATATATTTTTACTTATACTAGGGGGGTGGCCCTTTCTTTATCCCTCTCTCTTTACATTGAAGTTTCATTTTTTTTTGTCCCAACTCATTAAGAGCAACTCAAGAAGGACGGTTTAATTTAAAAGAAAAGTATTTTTAGAGGAGCGTATACAGGGAGGGAA
Organism: Artemia franciscana; assembly: GCF_032884065.1. Lineage (NCBI taxonomy): Eukaryota > Metazoa > Arthropoda > Branchiopoda > Anostraca > Artemiidae > Artemia > Artemia franciscana. Next base: position 3,497,336 of record NC_088880.1, on the reverse strand, counting down.
GAGGAAGGGACAGTCCCCCTCATATACAAAATAATTTTTTTTTTTCGTTTTAAGTTCCAATGCTGCTCCTTACTTTAAGTTGAAAAAAAAAATTTACTTAAAACATGGATAACTTGATGACTCTGTTAGTAACATGAATCATCTAAAATATTCAAGCTAGGGACCTGTAATTTGGTGAAATCACTTTTGAAAATACCAGGAGTGAGGTTGCCTATTTAAATATCGAAGATTTTCACTGAACCTCAACTTAAAAATCAGGCAAACCTTTCCGGTGGTTGATGGTTGTGTAACTAGTTTCTATAAATATCAATTAAAAAAAGGATTTTTCAACTGAAAGTAAGGAGCAACATTAGAACTCATAACTAACAGAAATTATTCTGTATATGAAGGGTTTCCCTCTCCTTAATATGTTGCTAACGCTAAAACTGTTAGCAGTTTAAAAAAAAAAGCTTCCTAAGTGTTTCATAGGCGCCTGTTTTTCAGTAGCCGTTCTTAAAAAATTGAGACAAACAGTCAAACTTTAACGTAAAGAGCAAGGTACTGATGAGGGGGCAACCCTTCATATAAGGAATAATTTCTGTTCGTTTTGAGTGTCAATATTCCTCCCTACTTTTAGCTAAAAAAAAACTTTGTTTATTTATTTAATTTCTGATCGTTTTTCAGATAACGCAGGAAAACCATGCTCACCCTCAACGAAACACACCCCCACCCCTCACGTGAAACTCCTTCGTGGAAATTTCATCCGACGTAAAGCGCAACTCCCCGTCCAATTTCCACAAGACAGTTTCATCCCCACTGAAAATCCCTTCCGTGTAAAAGTTACTGTGGAGGATTCATCCTGACAAATTTTTCTTAGCATACTTCCATTTGAAAAGGTCTTTCATCTCTAATCGGTTTCTCGATCACTCCGGAAACACCCCCTTCCGTGGAATTTTTCTCTGAATGAAAAAACGCAGAAAATGGCCCGAGATATTTCTCCCGGAACATCTCAACATGAAAAATTTAGTTGGGAAAGAGAATGTAAGACAATTAAAAATAATTCCGTATAAGAATTCTGTCAAATCTCCTTAATATAAAATTTACCCTGAAAAACTCCCCCCCCCCAGAATTTTTTCACATCAAAGAGGATTCTCCCTATGGAAATCTACCCCCTCCCCTTCCAAAAATGAAGGTATACTTCCCATTAACAAATACTATACGTAAGCAATGGGGAAATATTGAAACTTACAGGCCTCCTGTGAGGGGGAGGGGATTTATTCCTAAAGACATAGTTATTCGATCTTTTAACAAAACCAGTCAAAATGGTTATCTCACAAGTTTCATCAGATAGATTTGGGGAAAAGCGCGTCGGAGGAGGGCCATTTGCCCTCCAATCTTTTTGGTCGGTTAATAAGGGCACTAGAACATTTAATTTCCTTTTGAATGCATCCTCTCCCGATCTTCTAATACCATCATTTCAATACGACCAGCCCAGGAAAAAAAAACAAATGAACACGCATCTATGATCTGTTTTCGAATAGCAAAATTCCACGTTTTTGTATATAGGAGCTTGAAACTTCTACTTTAGAGCTCTGTGGTACGCTGAATCTGACGGTGTAATTTACACTAGGATGTCTGAAATTTTAATGGGTGTTTCCCCCTTGTTATAGAATCCGGCAAATTTTTTCCGGCTCGTAAGTTTTGATCGGTAACAATAAACTTGATGAATCTTAAATTTTTGGAATCAGCAAAAAACCTGATTCTTTTGATGCACCTATTGATATCGAAATTCGGTTTTTTATAGTTTCTGTTACTATTGAGCCATTTCGCTTGGCTACCACGAACTGTTTAATAAACAGGCGCAAATCAAATAAGAAAAATCTAAGGTTTTAAAATCACAAATAACAGACAAGGTCAATAGTACCAAAATAAACGGCAGACAACTTAAGAAGAAAAAAAAATTTTCTTCCTCTGAGCAAGAAAAAATGAAATAAAAAATTAGGAAAAAACGAAGTTAAAACCCAGACTAAAAAATGAAAAACTCTACATATAGGCCTTGCTCTATCTTAAATTAAATAAAAAAACAAGTTTTTTAAATGAAAGTAAGGAGCAACATTAAAACTTAAAACGAACAGAAATTACTCCGTATATGAAAGGGGCTTTTCCTCCTCAACGCCTCGCTCTTTACGCTAAAGTTTGACTCTTTCTCTTAACTCTACTTTTTAAAACATTAAGAAACTTTAGCGTAAGGAGCGGGTAACGAACAAACAGTTCGTTACCCCGAGCTGTTTGACAGTGCCACTCATTTGTTCCCGCTGCTTCTTTATCGTTTGCCGTAGATAAACAAAAAGAAATGAGTCATGCAATTGAAAATTCATTGAGTTTATAGAATTTCTGAAACACGAATATTTACCTATTAAGATTGGTGGGATGGGGGAAGTGAAGTAAAGCTCATTTAAGGATAGTATAAGTTAGTATTTCAGAATGTTTTAAAATACTTTCTCAAATTTTATAGTTTCGCTATGGAGAACAAAAACGCAAAATATTTACTCTGTTTCTTGTAGAAGAGCGACCTGATTACAATGTTACCTAGAATAGGGTGCAAATCAGCAAAATGAGCTAGTTTTTGGCATTGGCTATACCCTGGTATTTAGGGTGGGGGTGTAGTAAATGTAGTAAAACTAGAAGCAGTTCAAGAAGTTTCCAGAATGTAGTGTAGGAAAATATTGGTGCACGATTTCTTTAGATTACCTTAATTACCTTAAATCACAGCTTGGAGTGAAATAAGGACTTTTGATCCTGTTGAATCACTCCTTGTGATGACAGTTGCATACGTGGTTGATTAGATTCTGGTGAATCCCAGTCAAATCTCCACGGTTTGTTACTCTACTCAGCATCCAGACGGTGTTTGAATACATCTTTTGATTTAGCAGAAACAGTGTTCTCCTTGAGGTTGTTCCAGATGTTCACAATCTGGTTCGAGAAGAAGCTGCATCTTGCTCCAGTCCTTGCATAAAGTTTGCGGATTGGCTTTGGGGGTCCTCGTGTTATGTGGGAGGGGTCAATCTCCAGGAGCTCATTTTCTTGATTGGTTGAGAGGAGTTTGTGCGCCTGGATCATATCCCCACGTTTCCGCCTGTAGACTAAAGAGGGGAGGTTGAGTTCCCTCAGATTGGGGATATTGAGAAGAAGTTGTTAATAAAACAATTATTACCTGATAATTTGCAGAAAATTGTGGTTAACACATTTTGAGGGTGCCTCCACTATATTTCCCCCCCTTCTAATGTGCCTATATAGCCCGAAAACCTCGCAGATGTTTTTCCGTTTCTTGATTTCGTCAGCGCTGAATTAATTTACTGGCATTATGTCGAAACAAGAGAGATGCATGGATGCATGGCAAAACAGATGGGAAATATACATATATATATATATATATATATATATATATATATATATATATATATATATATATATATATATATATATATATATATATATATATATATATATATATATACATATATATATATATATATATATATATATATATATATATATATATATATATATATATATATATATATATATATAGGCCTATATATATATATAATTTGTTATATATTTGAACATCAGGGGGCGGTTTGGGGGTAAAGTATAGCGGAGGCACCCTCAAAGTGTATTAACTACAGTTTTTATGTATATTGTGAAGCAAGAATTGCTTTTACAATACATTTACATCGAACAATACATTTTATGTTCGTTACGAATATAATAGTCGCTTCTACTACAAATTCAAATTTAAGCACTTTTTAAGCTCTTAAAAATGACGAATTTTCAATTAAAGTACGAGCTATCCGTCGTTTCCGATAAAATAATACTACGTTTTTTCAGCGCCGTTTTCGACAAAATAATACTACTTTTTCTCAATGCGAAGAAGAAAACGCCATAACATTGGTAAAATTAATTTATCCAAATTAATGTTGGAAAATCAGTGATTGTGGATTATATAACATTAAAGAAATTTATTTATAATGAAACGGTAAGTTTGAGATCAATGTTTTAAAGTTTAAGATATATGTTTTTAGCCTTTTTTATACCCCATATTTAGCAGAAGCGCCATTTGGACCAAATCTTGGGGTGGGCATAAAATCCATCTTGCCCCCCCCCCCCGACTCACTTCGTGTCGCGTAATCATCTAGGAAATGGGCATTTGACAGAACTCGAGAATTTTATTATGTATCTTACCTACTTTCAAGGTTTACAATAATTAATAGCAAATAGCGTAATTACCCCAAGAGTCGTCAAGTAATTTTGACGATTTTGGTTAATAGGCGTGCAGTAATTTCAAATCAATTGGGCAGAATGGATTATGTGGACATAATGGATTATTATGGCCGGCAAAGGGCCCTTTGTGGTGGAAGCTTGGGCCCCCCTGGAAAATCTAGGGTGGGCATTTGCCCACCCTGACACCCCCAAATGGCGCCTCTGATATTTAGGTCATTTTTAAGAGCTCAAAAAGTCCTAAAATCTGAATTTCAGGTAGAAGCGATTATTTTATTCGTAAATAGCATTAAAAAAAGCATCGAGTGATATATTCACTTTATACAAAAGTCAGTTATACGGTTTGCTATAATTTTACCGAGAGTTCGATATCACCTCTCTGTTTCATTACTTTTGGTTCATCAGTTGCGTTCTGTTCAGTGCTTCCATTACCCTCGAATTTTCTTGGATTTCCCCTAAAACCTCGCAAAAACGAAGCGGGGACAACGCTCGGGCCCAGAGGCGTCAAAGCTTTAGATTTTGCCCTGACTGTGGTATTTGGTTTAGGGCATGAAATAAGAAATAAAATTGCATTGCTGTGAGGTACTAAAACACTAAAAACTTACCCAAATGCCAGTCTATGGGCCATTTCCATAGACTGGTAATATTCATCCGGGTTGAAATAAGTTTTTATAAAAAATGCTCCAAAACATCGGAATAAAACGAAGTGCCACCATTTTATCTCCATGCTAAATTGAAGTGACTACAAATAACTAACGAAAATAGTTGATCAAAAACGGGTTTTGATTTGGCACTGCCCGAAGCAGATATACCCATAATAAACACTGATGGAGCTGTAGGGGCCTCCCACTTTTTTGCATGTGCTGTACTTTTTGAAACTGGAAAAGATAAAAGCGTGGAACCAAGGTCATATCTACAAGGGAGGGTTACCAGGTTTGAACCCCCCCACCCTAAGTTTTTTCCGACCTGTAACTTTAGCAAAAATGTATATTTTTTTTCGGCGTGGTGTTCAAAGATTTTTTTTAACCCTCCTCTAAAAACTAGTTTCCCTGAAAACATCCTGGATGAGTCCTTGCTTGGAACAGCAGTTTTTTCTGTTACAGAAATCTTGCAAAAGATACAAAGGTACTTGTCGGCTATTAGGAACCAAGGGTAGGTTAATCCTAATGAAATATAACAAAACAAGATGATAAAATAATACTTTAGAAACAAAATTATGGAAACTTAACCTGACGTAACGTAAACTAAAACCCACCCACCCTAATGTACAAATACTACTACTACTACTACTACTACTACTACTACTACTACTACTACTACTACTACTACTACTACTACTACTACTACTACTACTAAAAACTCACCGCAGCACCAAGCCGCCTGAGGCCAACACAGCTACGCACGCTCTTTTTCCATCCCAATCTATTCGAAGCCTCCCTCTTTAGACCCTCCCATGAAGTTCCCATTTCCTTTAAATCTTTATTTATGACTTTCTCCCATCCCAGACGAGGACGACCTACTTTCCGTTTAGCCTAGACGGTTGGCCGAAAAGAACAATATTCGGCAATCTGTCATCCTTCATCCGCAGAATGTGCCCTAGCCATCTCAACCTTTCTTTCACTATACCCTAGAAAGTGGGATTGGACCATACTTTTCGTAAAGCCTACCTTTTGAAATACGGTCAGTCAGCCGGGTACCCAGAACAATCTTTAGCCAATTTCTGTGGAGGTACTTTTGTATTATTCAGAACACACTGGTTCTTTCGTGAAACAATCTACAATGCAGGTATATTTTAATTAAATATTTTGTACTTGTTAATTGTTCAAAACACACTCAAGAATTTTGCTGAGAAAACCCGCTTTCATAGCCACAAAGACAAAACTCAATTTAGTTTGCTACGCATAGTGATAGAAGATAGTATTTGAACATGGATTCTAAAATGAAGATTTGGGATTTGCCAAAGACTGAAAAAAAAGGCAATTATATTTTTCCAGGATTAGGTATTATTGCCCACAACAAAACATTGCGTCAATGGACACAACATGACTTAATACTATTACGAGAAGGAACATTTTTGGTAGTGTAACAATAGGCGATGTTTGAAAAAGTCAATTTTCGTGTAAATACATGGTTTGCTGACAGTAGAATACCATATGTATGGTAATTTTACAATTTTCCTAATAAACAATTATATTTTCATCATATTTTGTTTTATTTCATTAGCTTTATCAAAAGTTCGGGCTATATATTTGCACATTAGGGGGAGGGGTGCATTATATCAAATACCTGACTTAACCTAATCTAACTACCTCTATATATAAAATATTTAGTTAAAATGTACCTGCATCGTAGTTTGTTTCACGAAAGAACCTAACTTAACTTATTGAGTGTATTCTGAATAATACACAAGCACCTCTCTGGAAAACATCTAGTAAATCTTCATCCGTTTTACAGACGTCCATGCGTCAGAGCCATATTCGACCATTGTCATCACTGTCCCTTCCAATATTCTAATCGTGGTTTGCTGACTTATAATTCCAAACTTTTTTTAACTGGGAAAAAACACCCTGAGCCTTGGCTATTCTACTTTTAACATCTTCACTGCTCCCACCGTCTTTACTAATAATACTACCAAGGTAAGTGAAGCTGCCCACCTGATCAATCTTTTCGTTACCCAACGTTATCTTTTAATCTTCACTTATTCCTAGCCATAGTGACTTTGTCTTCTTAACATTAATTTTCAAACCTATTCTAGCACCCTGAACTCACAAAACCTCTAAAAGTTCATTCATATTGCTCACACTTTCATCTAGGATCCAAGAGAGTTTTTCCTCTCCATTTGATTCCGTGGTCTTCAATTGCCTTTCCTGTGTTCCTTCAGACAAATTCCATCAAAATGATCCATAAAAATGGGGGATAGAACATAATCCTGCTCAACTCCTGATTTAATACAGAACCAGCTACTAATCTAATTTCCTACCTTAACCTCAGTTGTCTGGTATACCAGGCAAGGATAAGACATTTGCTAAAGCTCTTCTATCAACAAAATTGAACGCGTGCTCATAATCTATAAAACTGAGGAACAAAGGTGTTTTGCAACTGAGGTACTTCTTAATCAAACAGTTCGTGGTAACGAACTGTAGTAAGGAGCGACCCGGCTCAATAGTAACCAAAACTCTAAAAAATTGAATTTTGATATCAATAGCTACATCAAAAGAATCGCATTTTAATGTTGATTTTAAATATATAAGTTTCATTAAGTTTAGTCTTACCCATCAAAAGTTACGAGCCTGAGAAAATTTGCATTATTTAAGAAAATAGGGGGAAACACCCTCTAAAAGGCGTAGAATCTTAACGAAAATGATACCATCAAATTCAGCGTATCAGAGAACACTATTGTAGAAGTTTCAAGCTCCTATCTGCAAAAATGTGGAATTTTGTATTTTTTGCCAGAAGACAAATCACGGGTGCGTGTTTATTTGTTTGTTTGTTTGTTGTTTTTTTTTGTTTTTTTTTCCCAGGGGTCATCGTATCGACCAAGTGGTCCTAGAATGTCACAAGAGGACTCATTCTAACGGAATGAAAAGTTCTTGTGCCCTTTTTGAGTGACCAAAAAAATTGGAGGGCATCTGGGCCCCCTCCCATGCTCATCTTTTTCCCAAAGTCAACAGATCAAAATTTGAAATAGCCATTTTGTTCAGCATAATCGAAAACCATAATAACTATGTCTTTGGGGATGACTTACTCCCCTACAATCCCTGGGGGAGGGGCTGCAAGTTACAAACTTTGACCAGTGTGTTTGGGGGTGGGGCTGAGGGGAGGGGGCTATGTTGGAGGATCTTTCCTTGGAGGAATCGGTCATGGGGGAAGAAAAATTCATTGAAAAGGGCGTAGGATTTTCTAGCATTACTATAAGAAAACAATGAAAAATAAACATGAAAACGTTTTTTCAAATGAAAGGAAGGAGTAGCATTGAAACTTAAAACAAACAGAGATTATTATGCATATGAGGGGTTCTAAAAATACTTTAGCATAAAGAGCGAGGTATTTAGGAGGAGATAAATACCTCGCTCTTTATGCTAAAGTATTTTTAGTAATTTCAACTGTTTATTCTACGGCCTTTCTGATTCAGGGGTCACTCTTAAAGAATTGGGACAAAACTTACGATTTAGTGTAAAGAGCGAGGTATTAACGAGGGTATAAACCCCCTCGTATACATAATAAAAATATAAGATTATGAAAGTTTGTTACGTAAGTGAATTCTTAAGTTACGTATATTTTTTACTAATAAAAACGTTCGTTAAAAATTAAAAGTTCTAGTTGCCTTTTTAAGTAACCGAAAAATTGGAGGGCAACTAGGCCTCCTTCTCCACCCCTTATTTCTCAAAATCGTCTGATCAAAACTAAGAGAAAGCCATTTAGCCAAAAAAAGAATTAATATACAAATCTCATTTTAGTAATTTATGGGCGAAGAGCCAAAACCAAACATGCATTAATTCAAAAACGTTCAGAAATTAAATAAAAAAAACTAATTTTTTTAGCTGACAGTAAGGAGCGACATTAAAACTTAAAACGAACAGAAATTACTCTGTATATGAAATGGGTTGTCCCCTCCGCAATCCCTCGCTCTTTACGCTAAAGTTTGACTCTTTGCCACAATTCTACTTTTTAAAACAATTAAAAGCTTTAGCGTAAAGAGCGAGGGATTGCGGAGGGGACAACCCATTACATGTATAGAGTAATCTCTGTTCGTTTTAAGTTTTAATGTCGCTCCTTACTTTCAGCTAAAAAAATTAGTTTTTTTTTATTTAATTATTAAGTTAAGAGTGAATGTTTGGTCGAATCATTCTCTACCTTTTCTAAAACTACACTCTTCTTCTCTTAAAACTTTGTCTATAGCATCTCTCAGTCTAAAAAGTGTCATATCACTAAGTAATTTGCTACCTACAGAGACCAGACTAATGCCTCAATAATTACCACACTAACTCTTATCACCTTTCTTATACGGTGGTTTAATTAAGGTAGCCTGTAGGAGACTTTTCAGGAGAGTCCAGGAGAGTTTTCCCTCTCCATATGATTCTGTGGTCTCCCATTATCCTTCCCGTGCTCTTTAAGACAAATTCCATCAGAATGATCCCTATAAAGGGATCATTTCCTATTTTACCTGCAGCTGTTTTACTCAAATATATAGCACTAATCACTATAATGTATTTGCCTTGAATACCTTATAAGGATAAGACCTTTGCTAAAGCTCTTCTATCAACAGAACCGAACGCTTGCTCATAATGCTTTGGTTACTTTTAAAGGACCTAGACGTCCTTCGAGTAGGACACTGGAAAAAAGTAAGAAAAACCAAAAATAGGGTACTTACAAAACCTTTAGAATTTCGCCCGTCCTTTCTACGTTCTAGTGATGGCAACATACTTCCAGAAAAAACTGGGTGAGCCGTTTTTATTCATTTCGTATGTTATGGAAATTGAGCCAACTCTCGCTATTCTCTTGTAATGTCTATTTCATTCCGTGAACAGAGGCTAGAAAAAATAATTGTAGACTTCAAGCTTATATAGTGATACCGTAAAACGAATTTATACCCATTCCAACGGAACTTTACAAGTGTGTCAAACTAGTAAATCTTCTGTTTGGGGTCTCTGTTTTTGACTTACGGTAAAAAATAAGCAAGAAAAATTATTCGAAATTCATTTTAAGTGACCAAGTAAAAAGTGAGATCACGTAAAATGGATCTACTGTAAAACGATAAATGAAAAGGCATACGAGTAAATATTCTCCAAAGTCCCTATTTTTAAAGAAACATTATTATTAATCTTAAGTCTGATTTCGATTTCTTCTCGAACAACTTTTGTGCGTTTCTCGAAATTCTGATGAGTTCTCTCTACATAGAACATAATATGTCTCCCATATATCCCAAAAATCACAAGGAATCTTAAAAAAGTATGCGCACAAAATAACATGTATGTCGTATTTACCAATAATTTGAAAATCATAAATCTCCTAAATTCTGGTAAAGGTAAAACTCCAGTTACTTGCCAAAGAGGTGTCTTTCTAACACCATGCGACTGCGGCAAATTCTATGTAGGGAGAACTCAGCAGAATTTTGAGAAACGCCTACAACAGCATAAAGATGATATCACCAAATATCTAAATTCTAATATTGCTAATGTTTCTTTTGATTCTGCTTCAAACAGGCATGTTTTTGAAAATCCTAGCCACAAAATACTTTTTGAAGAATTCGCCCTTATTAACAATAACCTAGGCATAAAGCAAGAAGTTCGAGAAGCAATTGAAATTAGACTTAAGATTAATAATAATATTTCCTTAAATAGGGACTTGGTAAAATATTCACTAAATGCTCCATACACTAATTTACTTAAAAATAACCTTAGGAAATATTACAAAAACCAATAGATATTAACACAGGACCTATCAAAAGTAGACTCAAGAGATTTGCAGCCAAAAAAGCAAGATCGGTACTAAAAACATGTTGTTAAATCATTCTCTTTCATTTCAATGAATTGCCTCGTTTCATCATAATTTATTTATCAGTCCTTGTTGAACTTCGCTTAGGTAAGGATGCTGGGACTGTTTTGAAAAAAAATTTCAGTTTAGTTTTATTGATTTTATCCTGTAGTAAGTTCTTTCTTCTTATACGTTTTTCCATTGATAAGGACCGCCTTTGGACATACGGCCGAAATATTCATTCTAATTTGATTACCGCTTTCTTGAGAAATTCTCTATTGTTCTTCTTGCTTTTGGTGTTTGTAACAAGATGGAATACTAGGTATTGTTCTTGCCAAGCAAGCAGAAGCAGAAACATTGATGCTCAGTATTTCAGCTATCTTAATACCCAATTAACGAAAAAGATAATCATTATCATCAACACTAAAGATAATAAAACGTAAGTTGACTCCATAAGTCTAAGTTGCCTTTCTTTTAGGCAGTTCAATTTTAACATTTATTTGAATTTTCTTGTCATTTTAAATCAATCCTTCGCAACGTCGCGATTGCTCACTTAAGTTGATCAAAATTATCACAAACGATAGCTAAATCTTCCGCAAAATCATTATCAGAGAAGATTCTCCCTTTATAACTGATCCCAAAAGGGTATGTCATTCAGGATATGGTCGATTGCACAGTCAAAACAGCTCAGGTGCAGCAGCGTGTCTTTGCTGTACTTCTTTGTTGACTGGAAAAGAAAAAGAAACCATTCATCACTCCGACACTTTCTTTGTTTTTTGTAGGTTTTTTTGAATTGACTGGATATACTTGTATTGCAAATAGGCTCAAAGCTTTCAGGATTGGCCATAGGGAGGGACCGGAGGTAGTAGTGCTTTTCATTTAGTACTTAGAAAGAAAATCAACTTTTCATTATTAACTAAATTAAACATTACTAAATAAATTAACTTTGCAAATTATATTTATCATTCAATTTTATTTTCAATTTTAGACATAGACGTAGACACAGACACAGACAGAAACATAGACATGGATATAAACATAGATACAAACAATGGACATAAACACAGACATAGACATGGACATTGAGATAGAATCACTTCAGAAATTTCTATGTTGTTTATTGAGATTTTTAAATTGACTGGCTGTACTTGTATTGCAGATAGACTCAGAGCTTTTAGGATTGTCCATAGGGATGGACCAGAGGTAGTAGTGCTTTTCATTTATTACTTAGAGACAAAATTAACTTTTCATTATTAACTAAATTAACTTTGCAGATTATATTTATCATTCGATTTTGTTTTAAATTTTCGACATAGACACAGACAGAAACATAGACATGGAAATAGACATAGATACAGAAATAGACATGGACATAGAGATAGAATCCCTCCGAAGCTTTCTATGTTACTTATAGAGATTTTAAATTGGCTGGCTACACTTAAATTATAGATAGGCCCAAAGCTTTCAGGGTTGGCTACAGGGAGGGACCGGAGGTAATAGTGCTTGTCATTTATTACTTAGAAAGAAAATTAACTTTCCCTCCTATAGCTTTGCAGATTATATTTATCATTAATTTTTTTTTCAAATTTTCAGATTTCTTATAAGTACTTGGACGTTTAAGGTTCAGGAAAAGATTTTAAATCTTATCACACTGCAAAAAGTTAATCGTTTAAGTCTCCGTAAATCTAGAAATTACTTTTTATTTCTTTCCTTTTTGAAACATTTTGCTATAATGGCGCAATTTATTCGAAGAAAAACTTAAGAATAGTTGATAAATTTTCTAATTGTTCAAAAGCTTGCAATAATTTTTGTAATGCTAATATAGTAAAGCATCCTTCGGCGAAAGATACCCTGGTATAGAGTTGTGATAGCAGTAAGAATGTAGCCTAATATATTTATTCTTTTTTAGATGGCACTCAATATGAATATCAACAGCAACAAATAACCATCATCATCAAGTGAGAAAAGTAATGAAGGAAGGGCAAATTTAAATTATTAATTATCCTTTGCACCATGAAAACAAATTTATTTGCCCTTTTTGGAATCTTCCTTGTGATACAGGTGGTTCATATTGACGGAAAAAAGGTGTGTATCTACTCATCAAATATGTGCTCTTAGGTGAAACTTGAGAATGTCAACTAGGCCTATGTAGAATAGCCTAACCCTAGTATAGACTAGATGGAATAGAGATTTTATAGTGATTTAGCTTTTAAAGTGTACATTAGCTCTTATTAATGTATCTTAATAACTTGGGCAAAATAGCCTATGTCTAGAGGAAAAATAACTCACATTTGGCAAAAATAAAAACACAACACCTGAAGGTAGGCTATTCACTAGAACTTGGGCTCTGGTAAAATTCTTGTTTAGCCACTTTTACTCTTTTGGTAAGGGGTTAGGTTACAAAAATGAACTTTCAGGGATAGGTCTACAGATTAAAGTAGGGCCTGGGAAGGTATTTTGAAGTAGCCTACCTACCTCCACTTCTTTCCCCTCAAGAGGGCCCTGACCTTTATTGATGTTTAAAAACTTAATGCTATAAAAGTGAAACCTTGCAAAATAGATCTTCTGCTTATACAGTGTTTAAAAAACTTTTCAGCTAGGCTACACAACTTTGTCCAATCCCAATTTTTAAGGTTTTAAAAATGTTTATTTATTTATTAATAGGCTACCAGAATATGATAAGCTTTAATGCAAATACATTTCCAAAATTTTGAATAAAAACCCATTGATATGACTCAAAATTCTACATTTAGTAACAGGAAGTATATTTTCAGAACTAAAGCCAGAGAAAAGATAACTGAATATTAAGGTAAAATGTTGTTTTGTCAAAATGTCAATAGACAATTTATAGCCTAAACCTGTCAAGTAGACAAATTTCAAAGACTTAGAAATCAGAAAAAGGTTAACATAGAAGCTTGGCAATACCTTTCCAGAGTATGTTTCTGGACCTGGATTCATTACTGAAAGTTTTATTGTTCTAATCTAACCCCTTTTTAGGACACTGAAAAGTAGCTAAACTAGAATTTTACCAAACTTAGATACCAGAGAAGAGAATTACAGTAATGGTTGTTGGCCTTCTAAATATAGTAGGACTAGGTTTACAAAAACTATAACTTCACCAATGTTATAGTCAATTGAATCACCTAATAGGAGTGTAAAAATAGCCTATAAAATTAAAGGAATTGGTAGTTGCTCTCCCCTACCCAGGCCTAGAAATGCTGCTAGGAGAATGGTAATACTTTGGTATAATTTAATCTTTTGGCCCATGTGCCTTTGGAAGAGTACACATATGATTTGGCCTACAGCCTTGTCTATCCAAAGTGGGGATCCTATGTTTAAGATACAGTTCATTTGGTGAATTTTCAGTGTTAACCTTGCATCACATTGGCAAGCAAGATAAGGTTTAATTTAGACTAAGGCAAATTTATATCATGCAAAATAGGGCTGTTATCTTACCTCATAATATGCATAATAATTATGATTAACACATTTTGACTATGATTCTAATATTCTTTACTGCAATCTCCCTTATTTTGCAAATATATAGCCCAGTTATTTGTTCCTTTTGGTAAAATTATAGTTTAGTGACTTCTTGCTATCTGAGAAATGGGATAGGTTAGGAAAATAAAACTTTTGGGGATGGGTCTACAGGCTAAAGTTTGTCCCAGGAAGATTTTTTGAAGTACCTACTCCCTCTCCCTCTAGAGGGTCCTGACATTTGATGGCCTTTAAAAATATATGTTTTATAAAAGTGAAACCTTGCAAAATAAATCTTCTGCTTGAATAAAGAACAACAAAATTGTTTTCAGCTTCACAACTTTGCTCAATCCCAATGTATAAGGTTTTAAAGATATACAAATACATTTCCTAAATTAAAAAAAAAACATTGATATGGCTCAGAATTCTACTCAAATGACAGGAATTGCATCTTCAGAACTAAAGGCAGAGAAAAGCAACTGGTAACTGAAAATTAAGGTGAAACGTTGTTTTGTCAAAATGTCAATAGTTTTGTCAAAAAGTCTTCCTCTGGAGGGAGAAGCAGTAGAGATGGGTACTTTAAAATACCTTCCAGGATATACTTTAGCCTGTAGACACATCCTTAAAAGTTTCATTTTCCTAACCTAACCCCTTTCTGAGATAGCCAAAAGTCACTAAACTAAAATTTTACCTTCCTTTTTTCTCTATTATTTTTGCTACTATGCCACTTCTTCAAGCTTACCAACATAGTAAATAGCAGAATTTGTGCCTCTTTCCTGCCATAAACCTTGCAAGCTCAAAATTTCTATGAGAAAATTCTTCATAAGTGTCAAGGTCACTGATATTTCCACCATGTGAAGACTTGTTGATGAGCTGCATATCTGTGTCTGAAATGCTGTCTAGTTTTGTCAGTAATGAATGAAAACTTCCACTATTTTTGCATCTTGTCTTTTTCTTAGCAAGCCTGAGCTCAGTCTCTGCTTTAAGTGCTTTTTTCTGGTGTTTATTCAGAATTCTAGTGCAGTTTTGCACAGACCTACTTACACCATTTTTGTCTTTAGATATGGTCTGATACTTTCTGGAGTTAGGGATATAGGCAATTTCAGTGCTGACTGCTGTTGGTACATCAAGGCAGGAGACAAGGCATAAACTGAGCTAGGGTGAGGATAATCCATATTTGAAGGATTTTTTGTTTTCTGTTCAGTTGGGTCTAGGCAGTTTGTTACTTGAGCTAGCAGAAAACAGACTTCTCTAAAAACATCCAGATTTAAAGGCCATATTCCTGCCTTATCAAAACCAGCTGTAATCTTTTGAGGATTCAGTTATTATAGAAAGGGATGCTAGTAGAATTTTGCTATTTTATGTATTGAAGTTCTCTGACCAGGGTTTAGCTGTATTCAATTGTCAAACAACTTACTGATGGGCAAGTTTCAAT
This sequence comes from Artemia franciscana, assembly GCF_032884065.1. Classification (NCBI taxonomy): domain Eukaryota; kingdom Metazoa; phylum Arthropoda; class Branchiopoda; order Anostraca; family Artemiidae; genus Artemia; species Artemia franciscana. The sequence continues at coordinate 3,481,690 of NC_088880.1, read as the reverse complement.
GGAACATACACTGAAATATCACTGGGCTAGAGATAATAGGGCAGAATGGTTAGGAGGGGGATGTCATTATCTTTGTACAAGGTCAATACTATTACTGAAATGTGGTTTTCATGATTGTCTGACAGGATTAAACCAGGTCTTTTTTTGCTGGGTTTGACCTCTTTTGGAAAGCCTTTTAGAACAAAGACTTGTCAAAGGTCATCCATTCACTGCAATGGGATAAGCCAGTGCATCTTGGCTGTCCATCTAAATACACCCTCTCTGGAGCTTTTACTTTTAGAAGTACAAACACTGGTAGAATTGTCTAACCAGTTGAAGATAGGATTGTGAGGGATCATTGTAATGGTATTCAACTCATTTTGTGCCCTTCTCTGGACTGATTCTGGAGCTGAATGGTCAGGTCTTATTGATTGGGTATGCAATACACATTCCAAACTCTAGCCTTGGTCAAAATAGAGTCTTGTATAGCATAGTCATAATAGTTAGAAATCTGCAACTGAATGTTCTTTTGATTAAACCAATTGTCTGATTGGCCTTTGGAGTAGTAGCTTGAGCATGAATATGGAATTTCAACTTGTGTCTACAAGGAAACTAAGATCTTTTTCTGCATGACTGCTGGAAATAGCTTTGTGTGACCTTCAGTCCATGTAGTACCAAATGTGAGTTTTTCTTCCCAAGGTGAGAAGTCTTACATTTTAATTTAAATTACCTTAAATCAAACTTGCTAGCAATATGGTCAAATCCAGTTTACACCAGTTAGTGATGATGAGGTTACAGGAAATCTGCTGCATCCCATTGAGTGAGCCATGGTTTTGTTGCCCTGTCATTGTCAAGATTTGAAGCTATTGATCATTGTAGATCCCACTGTCCTCTTGCTTAGTCCATTCCATAGACTTATGATGTCATTTTAGAAGAAATTGTTTATTTTTCTTGTCTTGACATTCATACTCATTATCTTTTAGATCCTTTATGCATTTTCTCACCTTTCTTTAAACAGATTTAAGATCCATCTGCTCTGTTTTATTAATTCGCATGGTGTCACACATTCTATACTTCAATCTAGGTCTCACCATGTTTTTATAGAGTTTAGTCACTATTGCTGAGGATCTACTAGTGATTGTGCACTTGATGATACCAAGAGTCTGGTGAGCCCCTGCTACTTCAGCATGGGCGTGGCAGTTTAATATGAGGTCTTCATCTACAATAATCCCCAAATCTCTATCTGAGATGCTCTTGAAAATTGGTTGTCTCTTACTAGAATTTGCATTTTTTTGGAGCATTAAAAAATGTAGTTGTTGAAAAGTGTAGGTCCCAAAACAGTTCCTCAAGGCACCCTACTTAAGACTTCTGCTATTTCAGAATAGAAAGCTGCATCACCTTTACCAAAAACTATGACCTGTTGCTTTCTTCCCTTCAAGAAAAACATAATCCAGTTCACCACACCCTTTCAATACCAATTGCCTTCAGTTTTAAGTGGAGCCTTTCATGATAGAGTGTATTCAAGGTTTTAGCAAGTCCAGCAGAACCATATCAACTGAGAGACTTTGGTCAAGGAGCTCAGTTGCATAGTTATACAAGTCAATTAGATTTTTTTCAACTGATCTACTTGTTGGAATTTGTGTTGGTGTTCTGATAGAAGGTTATTTGTGGCCAAATGTTTGAGAATTGCAGCATTTATAATGCCTTCTAGAATTTTCCCAACTCTAGAGGTAATACTGATTGGCTGATAATTGGGAATTTTGGTTGTGTCACCTTCTTTATGTATTGACAAGATATGGGCAATTTTCTTTATGTATTGACAAGATATGGGCAATTTTCTTTATGTATTGACAAGATATGGGCAATTTTCCAGTCAAATGGTATGACTTTGCTGTTAATAGATTTTTGGAAGGGCCTTGAGTGTGCCAGTACAAATTGAACATGAGCTTCTTTTAACAGTTCTGGATGAATGCCATCTGGCCCAACAGGCACTCGGATTAAGCTTTATAAGCCAAGACTCAAGTTCAGCCTTATCCACTATTATTGGAGACCCTTGGGTGTTAATTATGTAGTGTGGCGGGTTTGGGAGGGTGTCATTGTGTACATGTGTGAATACTGACATAAAATGGTGATTCAAGGTATCAGCAATTTTCTGGGGCTATTTGACTGGACCATTAAAAACCAGCTCAGTAACCATGTGCCTACTATGCTTATGTGCAGAGGCATATTGTCAGAACTTCTTGGGGTGAATTTTTGAAGTTGATGAAATGGCATCCTCATAATTCTCTATTAATTTTCTGGACAGTGTGCTTGAACTTTGTTCTTTGCAGCTTTGAACTTAATTGGGTAGTGGTTATTAAACTTAATTAGGTTAGATAGTGGTTATAGTCCCCTATGTGGATTCTGGCTTATGAACTTTAACAGTTTCTTTTTCTTGTTCCTGGCAATTTTCATTTCTCTGGTCATAAAGGAGAGAATTCTTGGTTTGCATCTCCACCTGATAGTTCTGTTTTGATTGACAGTGTCCAACATCACGTTTTTCAATATATCCCATATGTCTTCTACTTCCATAAATTTAATGAACAACCAATCACACTGACTGAGTGGTCTTGGTTTGCATCTCCACATGATAATGGTATTTTTATTGACAGTGTCCAACAACACATTTTTCATTATCTCCTACATGTCTTCTACTTCCATAAATTCAGTAAATAACCAATCACATTGACTGAGTTCATGTCTGATTTGACTGTAATTTGTATACACATATTTAGTTAGGTTTGATGTCTGTGGGTACAGTCAAAATTGACATTTTATTGCAATATGGTTACTTTTTCTAAATGAGTGTTGCAATTCTATGTTAATGACTGACTCAGGATCATTTGTTAAAACAAGATCAAGGACTGAAAAATTCTGTCCTCAAAAGCTTGCTGGAAATGTCACCACCTGGAATAGCAAGTGTTTCTATATGCAGTCCAAAAAAGACTGCTACCATATTCCTTGTGTGGCCATATCCTCAGCCCACTCAATTGCAGGTAAGTTAAAGTTGCCAAGTATGAATAAGCTCCTATATTTTTGGGCAACACTATCAATACGCCAATGAACAGCCAAGAGCAAGTCCTCCATACTTGTTGAAATAGGACTCCTATAAAGACAACCAAGTGCAGTTGATATCTGAATTTGTTCTACACATGGCTCATAATATAACATAACATAATTGATGCCTGCTTGGATCTCATTGTGTACATATACATCAATTCCTTGTATCTCTATCCATGGAAAGACTGGTCATCAATCTGTATCTGGTTTTGAGTCACGGGTAGGGAGGTTTGCTTTTTTTTTGTTTAAAAAAACACATAAATAACTACCTCATTTGTAGAGAGGACTCATTTGATCTCTGGAAATTTCAAAGTTGTGCAGTCAACATTACTAAAAATAACACTAAGCCCAGCAATATTCTTGCAAAAGCTGTTGCCAGCATCAACACTAAGTCTTCTAGAAGACACAGAAGTCTCTTGGTTAGCCTCTCTTTTATTGTTACTTGTAGGCAATATACCATTCCTGTTGTGCTAATGGACATTCCTGCAAATTTTAACATGCTTAACCAAAAGAACCAGCATGAATTTGTACAGATAAGGTAAAGCACTTAGTTAGTAAAAAAAAAATGGACTGGTTATTCATTTGATTGATGAAGAGTCAGCCACTGCAGCAGTTGCCACCATCCCCCCTCCACATTAAAATTGTTTGCCAGAGTTATTAAAAGTAAACATGCTGTTATTATCAAAATGAATCCTGATTATAATGTCTCCGAGATTCCAGGGCTCGATAGCACTGTTGTAAGTACGAAAAGAAGATAACTTCCAAGACCACACTGTCTTTCCATGACGAAAGTAAAACAGTTCAAAATAGGGATGAAACTTTTTTATTGACAGTGAACAGATATAAAATTTAACTGGATATTTCGAACACATATACAGTGTTCATCATCAGAGTTTTACTGCTGATGATGAACACTGTATATGTGTTCGAAATATCCAGTTAAATGTCAATCAAGTTTGACATCAAGATTGAATATTACCTGTTCCAAGTGACTCTGCCAATTGAGAAGTATAAGCAGTGCCTAAATTGACAAAGATTTGGGAATTTTGGAAGGTACTGTAATAACCCTGTTAAATGTAATAAATGTGAAGGTAATCACACTTACAAAGACCAAGCATGTTCAGCTCAGATTGTTAAGTGTGCTAATTGTGGAGGGAATCATCATAGCAATATCTTGGTGTGTCCGGAGCCTAAGAAGCACCTCCCCATTCAAAGTGCCTCTGGAAAATTTATGTCATCTGTCCATGTTTAACCTTAAAGTGATGATGACTTCTAACTCAGTCATTTTGTTATTTTATCAAAATATTAATGGTGCTCTTGATAAGCTTGGAACTCTTGAAAGGGTTTTTAATAGTTACAAAATTGTGTGCATCACTGAACACCTTCTAAGTGCTAATAATGTCTCACAGCTAGAGCTCTTGCATGGCCTTATGCTCTTTTTTCAGCCCGCCAAACTGACATCTAGTTATTTTTCTATGAGCCTACCAATTGCAATGAATAAGAAGTTTTCTTGCTCTTGTTTTGAATCTTATAATTTATATATTCAGTTGATTTTGGTTCTTTTGTTTTGATGTGTTAAAGAACAGCTGTGGGCAACCAGTCCCCCTCCCTCGCTGTTCTTTTTAGGTGCTCACTCTGCTCAACACTTATCAAAAATTTTGGAATTGTCAGCCCTAGGGCAAGGATTATAAATTATACAATTTGCCTATTGTTTATATATAGGATTTATCATTTGGAAATAGAGAAATGTTAGATTCTTGATGTAATCAAAATGCTCAAATCTATTCTAACACTCTGAATTTGTAAAACCTCCAAAAGTTCATTTATTAAGAACAGCCAAGGGTATTTAGTTGAAACTTTCAGGACATTTTCAGGGGGATGCCAGAAAGAGGTTGGAAGGACACCAGCTCACTCTTATGCCTTTTTAGTTGCCCTCCCTGCAAAATTTTTTTTTATTCAGACATCTGTATTGTATTGTATCGGAATCGTATTGTATAGCTTCAGAGAGGGATGCCGAGCACAATAAAAAACACTGCATGTATGCTGATTGTCAGAAGGATGAGTCATCAATATCTAAGGAACAGCCAAGGGTATTAAGCAGGAAATTTCAGGGGATGTTGAACAGCTATTGGAGGATAACCAGCCCCTCCTGTCCTTTTAAGATGCTCCCTCCCCTTATCACCAATCAAAATTTTGAAAAAGCAATTTTGTTCAAAACAGTCAAAAGGTCTAGTAACTATGCCTCCAGGGATCCAAGCCCCCCCCCCCACAACCCGCAGGGTAAGGATTGTAAATTGTGTAATCTGTCCCTTTTTTTACATGCAGGACTTATCATTAGGAAAAAGAAGAATTTTTTTTTATTGTAGCTCTGCTTGAAAAGGCTATAAGTATTACGGTGAAGCTTTCGGGAATGTTGAAGGGCATGTTAAACTAAGTCTACAGACACGATATGCATCCTATTTATCAAAAAGGTTTAGCTGCAAAGTCACAAGAACAGCTGGGGATATTGAGTCTAAACTCTCAAGGCATGTTAAGGAAAGATGTGAAAAAATAATAGAGGGTAACCTACCCCCGCCTCACATTTTCTTTTAGTTGTTCTTCTTCCAAAGGTATCTGGATCAAAATTTTGAGATAGCCCTCTTGTTCAAAATAGTTGAAAAGTGAAATAAATATACTTCCAAGGATAACTTAAGCCCATAAGCTCTGGGGCAAGTGCTGTAAGTTATACGAGTTTTCCATTGTTTATATCCAAGGCTGTTTATTGGGAGAAGAGGAAATGGGGGCTGGAGGGAGGGGATTGAGGTATGTTTGAGGGAAATTGAGGTATGTTTATCTTATGAATGAGTGATCAGATCTTGATTAAACTTGATATATAGAAGGATCGCTTGTCTCAGATGCTCCATTTTCAATTCAGATTGGATCCGGGGACATAGGAGGGTGGAAGGGGGAAACGGAAATCTTGAAAATCGGGATAACTTAAGCCCACACGCCATTCCAGGGATAATTTAACCCCAAGAGCTCTGGGGCAAGTGTTGTAAGTTATACATAGTTTCCTTTTTAATAGTTGAAAGTGATTGGAGGGTAACCAGCCCCCCCACTCCAATCATTTCTTCAAACACATCTAATCAAAATTTTGAGATAAGCCTTTTGTTCAGCATAGTTGAAAGGCTCAGCAAGTGTGTCTCTGGGGATGACAACCCCTCACAACTTTCAGGGCATTTGCTATTAGTTATACTAGTTGGCCAATATTAACTTATAAGGTTTTTATGTGAGGGGTGTTTGTATAAACGTTGGAGGGCTCATTCAATTGGAAATAAGAAGTTTTGTATCCTTTTTAAGAGTCAAAAGTGATAGAGGGCAACCAACGCCTCCCCCTGTCTACCCTTCTTTTCCCCAAACATATCTGATTGAAAATGAAAGATAGCCATTTTGTTCAAAATAGGCAAAAGAACATAAAACCACCCTCCCCACATAGTAATGGGGCAAGGGTTGTAAGTAATCCCCTGGGGGTATATAATTTTTTTATGGGATGTGTAATTGTATAAACTGCAGATGGGGCTCATTTGATTTAAAGTTAGAATTTAAGAGTACTCTTTTTAAGAGTCAAAAGTGATTTGAGGGCAAACACCCCACCCACACACATCCAATCAAAATTTTGGCTGTAAGTTAGGCAATTTGTTCATGGTTTGCATATAGTATATGTTATCAAGAAATGTATGTGCGTTTGACCTTTGCTTTTCCAAAATGCAAAGGGCATTCAGACAAATTTTCTAGGGAATGTTGAGGGGAGTGTTGAACTAAATCAAAACACGTTATGTGTATATTGGTTGTCAGAAGGATGTGACTCAGGATTGACTGAGTATATTAATTTGGAACTTCAGAAAATGATAAGGGATAAGATCAGTTGACCAAAAAAGCAGTAATTGCATGCTACTACTGCTATAACTATCACTTCTTTCACTGCTACCACAACTATTACTACTACTACTACCACCGTAATCAGTAAAACTACTGTTTCTATAGTGAGTACTACAAAGGCTAAGCATATTGAAATAACCATCTGAGGAAATATTAAGGGGAAAGTTGAACTAAATCAAAATATACCTTGTGCATAAATTGCTGATACTGGCAATGTTCAATATATTTTGAACAGCTTACCATATCAAGAGGAAACTTCTGGGGCATCACGAGTGAAATGTTGAACTTACCAAAAGGCAACATGTAGGCATACCTGCTACTACTGCTGTTAATACTGTTGCCACTACTACTAACAGTACACTGTTACTGCTACTGTTATTCCTACTACTACCACTACTACTATGATAGTAGTAAAATTGAGGCTACGTATATTAAGGTGAAAATTTGACATCATATTAAGGGGGAATTTGAACTAAATTAAAACACACTCTGTGCATGCAGATTGTCAAAAGGGTGTATCTCAGGGTACAAGGGTGTACCCTTAAGATGGGACTTTTAGAGAATAACAAAAGAGAAAAATCGATTGACAAAAAAGGTAATATCAATTGACAAAAAGGTAATATGCATACCACTACTATCACTGCTACTTTTACTAATACTACTACTACTGCTAAACTACTCTAACTATTACTCTAATTGCTACAACTTGTAAGGCTTAGAGAATTAAGATGGAAAGGCTGTCAAAAGGGCACATCAGCAATATTTTTGGAAAGACTGGCCATATCAAGGTGAAACTTCTGGGGGATCATGAGGGGGAGGTTAAACTGACCAAAAGGCAACGTGTACATGCAACTACTATTATTAATACTTCTGCTACTACTATTACTACTACTTCTAAATACAACACTAATACTGCTACTACTTCTACTACCAATACAACTACTGTGATACTAGCACTATCGAGGCTAAGTCTATGAAGGAAAAATTTTAGATAATACTGAGGGCAAATTTGAACTAAATCAAAATTTACTATGTTTATTCAGATTGTCAAAGATTGTATTTTGAGAATTGATCTGTGCATTAAGTAGGAACTCTCAGAGAATACTTAAAGGGGAAGATCAATTGACCAAAAGACAATATGTGCACGCTACTACTAATACTACTACTGTCATATTTACTAGTTCTACTATTACTATTGCTGGAACTACTACTTCTAGTGCAATTACTTGTAAGGGTAAGAGCACTAATATGAAAATTTCAAGAAGTATGTGAATGTATAGGTTACCAAAAGGACATATCTGCAAAGTCATTACAATGGCTAATTCTATTAAGCTAAAACTTCCAGGACTTGATGAGGGGATTGTTCAACTGATTAAAAGGCAATATGTTAATGCTACTGCTAATAGTTATTACTGTTAGTACTATTACTGATAGTACTAATGCTACTACTGTGGCTACTATTATAACTATGCCTAAGAGTAAGAAAGTTAAATTTTGAGGGAATTTTAGGGGAAGGTAAACCGAATCACAACACGTCATCCATCTGCAAGTTGTCAGAAGAGCATATCAGCAATATCTTAGGAACGGTTTTTGTGTAAAGTAAAGCTTACAGGGCTTGTTGAGGGGTTTGCTGAACTAACCAAAAGACAATATTTGCATCATAATGCTACTGCTTCTACTACCACTACTACTTCTACTAACCACTGCTACTTAAGCTAAGGCTATTTCCGCTACTACTATTACTACCACTGCTGCTACTACTGCTACTAAAGGTATTTGTATTAAGGCGAAAACTTTGGTCAATATTGAAACTGCATTGAATTAATCAAAACACTATGCCCACTTAGGTTGTCAAGAGGACGTATAAGCAATGCTTCAGGAATGGTTGATGGTATTAAGTTGAAACTTTTATCATATGTTGAAGGGGCTGCTCCAGAAAATCAAAGGTGCTATGTACATACTGCTACTAATGCTACTACTATTGCTACTACACAAGCCAAGGATATTAAGCTCTCAAGGAATATTTGCTGAACTAAATCGTAACAAACTTAGCTCACATAGATTGTCAAGAGGACGTTTCAGGAAAAGTTGATGGTATTAAGTTGAAACTTTTATCATATGTTGATGGGGCTGCTGAAGAAAATCCAAGGTGCTATGTGCATACTGCTACTAACGCTACTACTAGTACAACCATTGCTACTACACAAGCTAAGGATACTAAGTTGAAGCTTTCAAGGAATATTTGCTGAACTAAATCTTAGCATCATTAGCATGAACTAAATCTTGCTCATATAGATAGTCAAAAGGGTGACAAAGCAATTTTTAAAGAACGGCCTACATTGTTAAGTTAGACCTTTCAGCGTAAGTTGTAGCAGGCTTTGAACTAGCCAGAAGATGCTATGTGTGTACTTTTGGTACTACTTCTGCAATAACTGTAAGAAGTGGCATTAAGGTGAACCTTTTAGGGAACGCTTAGGAGGAGGGTCAAGTAAATAAAAAGATCTCCATGCAGGTATTCAAAGTATAAGCAATACCATAGGCAGTACTGCTCTATAATGCTAGTAATATCATTTAATCTTTTTTAAGGAGTTAATTCGACTAGAAATAAAAAAAAAATTCTAGTGCCCCTTTTAAGAGCCAAAAGTGATTGGAGGGTAATCAACCTTCCTCTTTTACCCATAGTTTTCCTAACACTTCCAATCAAAATTTTGAGACAGTCATTTTATTCAGCATAGCTGAACAATCCAGTTACTATATCCCTAGGGGTATTGGGGATGTCAACCCCTCACAGTTATGCAATTTACCCATTATGCTTTAAAACCAAATGTTACTTTAAAATTAAATCAAACCGCACTGTGTATACTGGTTGTCAATAAGACATCTCAGCAATATCCCAAGAACGATGAGGATATTAAGTTGAAACTTTCGAGGCTACTAGTTAGTTCATTCTAATTAAAAAAGTTAATTCTAATTAGTTCAAAAAATTAGTTCATTCTAATTAAAAAATTAATTAGTTCATTCTAATTAGTTCATTCTAATTAAAAAAAGTTAATTCTAATTAGTTCAAAAGTGTGTGAATGTATCCAGGTTATCAAAGAGCATAGATAGGATTTTTTGGAAATGGTATTAAGTTTTATCTTCAGGTCATCTGGAGGAGGTGTAGAACTAAATTAAACAATACTGTTTGTGTCAAGATTTTTAAATGGGTGTATGTTGTTAAAAAGTTTTGGAAAAGTTTCTCCAGCATACAAATAGCAAGCTGTACTATAGATTCTTTCAGAAAAAACCGAAAATATAAAATATTATTTTCTTTTTCCATGAAAAACACTATCAATGAAAACGAGCAGAAGTTAATTTAAAAACTTTTTCAATAAAATGAGTTTCTCAAAGAAAAGTAAAGAACTCTATTAAACCAAAAATTAGCAGAACTAAGATCAAATAATCTACTAAGCGTAAAACTTCCACAAACCACTATCAATAAATAAGTGAAACCCAAAATGATATGAAATTACAATAAATAACTGAGTGAAAGGAAAAACAAGTAGAAATTAAGATGAGTAGAGAGGTATTAACATATGTATATCAAACTGACAATGCATATTCATTTTTTTTTAGTAAAGTACAAAGTGGGTTCTGGCCTTAAGAAGGCATGGGGGTTGTGACCCCCTACTAATGTTAATTTAAGGAATTTTTCAATTAGTTATTTTAACTAGTCACAAAGTGTAAAAGCTAAGCCTCTGGGGATTTCATGCCCTCACAGGCAAAAAGCAAATAAGGCTTGGCTTTTTCTTGAATACATTTGAATTATTTTTAGCCATAACCTACTCAGCTTAATATTCACTTTTGTGAATATTTGAGTCTTCTGTGTAGAATTTCTTTTGAGATTAAAAAAAAAATGAAAACTTAGATGTTAAGTTTTCTCAATACTATGACAAAATACTGTCCCTAAGTGTAATATAAATTTTGAATGACTCCTCGAATTTATTTGAAATAGTTAGCTCAGCAAGTCTAAAATTGACTCAAATAATAATAGAGAACGTGTTTCATTTCAATGCCACAAAAAAGTAATTTCAAAGTAAATTACCATTTGTTTTGTCGGTAATTATTCGGTAATTGTGCAGTACCAACTAGGAATGTAGACGAAAATGATAGAATACTTATACCCCCCCCCCCAGATTTGGCCAAGGATGTCGAATTTGGGAAATATGCTGATCTGTTTTCAGGATCCTATTTGTCTCCACCTATCAGAATAAGTTTCCACAAAACTAAACTTAGAATATCCCACTGAATTGTTTATATTATTTCTAGATCTTTGTGACATACTTTTTGCCTCCAAAAGGTAGATTTCATTGATATTTATATAAGAAATAACTATTAGGACTCAACGGACATATTATTCATTTAGGGTGAAAGATACCGCAGAGAAAAACAATTCGATAGTAGAGAAAAATAAGGGAAGAATCAAATAAACTGCTGGTATTTTCTTTCGACTTCGGCCTAAAGATTGTTTTATTTTAGGACACAGACATCGATTTTTTAGACGATGAGGCTGATCTGGGATCAGGAATACATCGACGAAACGAAGAAAAGAGGATAAGCTCAAGAATTGATGATGAAGATGAAGGGGGTAAGCAGCCAAGGGCGTTTTTTGAAATATTTGAGGTCCACTGCAAAAACATTTAGAAGAAGTTTCTATTTGATTTTAGTAATATACTACTTAACATTGGCGTAACTAGGGGTGATCTATAGTCGGGCAGTGGAGAGGCAGTGTGCATTGTTGTTTAAAAAATGGACCTTAAAACTGGAATGGCCTACAATGACAAAACCAAAGAAATAAATCTGTATGACCAACTGGAAGAAACACAAGAATATTTAAACGAATATTTCGCCTGTATACAATAAAGCGTTCTTAGCTTTGAGCAAGAAAGAGTCTAAACAATAACAGCTTAGAAATAGAAAGAAATCCAAATAAAAAGTGATCAAAAGGAAAAAATCAAACTAATATACAATAGATAGTCCATGAAGTAGAATGTATGTTACGATACGCTGCGGTCTGTAACAACGCCAAAACAGCTTTTTTTCTTTCTTTCTTCCTGCACGGTTCTTCTCTTTCTTCCTAATGATGCCAAGTGCTTTTCAAGATTACCTTCTTTGATTTAGACGTTTTTTTTTTATTTAAATGTAGTTAATTGGATTAACAGCTCTATAATTTTTTGGTATGGGAAACAAAATTATGTGTTTTTAATCACTTCATCAACTGCTGAAATTTTCTCTGAAAATTCTTTAATTGCCATTAAAATATACTGTGGAATGTTATATTTAAACTAATTGTTCCTTAGTACTTTAAAGACTTATCGAAGGCATTTTGGGTTTTATTGTAAGATACTAAAGTTACGCGTTTGTCCGTTATATTTATATATTTGTGCTTAAGTTATGCATATCTCCATTCATTATAGTATGATGCTGCTCACTGCTGTATTATGTATTATCTCCATTAATTAAGTAAAATGCTGTTAAGCGATGAAGTTATGTATATCTCATTGATTATTGTAAGATGTTGTTCAGTGCTGTAGTTACGTAAAGAGAGGAGAAATCCTCTCTTTAAGAGGACTAACTCAACTCAAGGCCCAAGAATGAGTTTCAAGCGCAAAGTTTGCTTCTTATAAGACATTTACTTTTGATCAAATATTATAATTAGCTTTTTTAAAATTTGTGGATGGGCATTTTCTCCAAATTTAGAATTAGCTTTTATTTTGGCCAGGCTTAAATTTTCATAGGATCGAGTCTCTAGTCTAGGAACACGCAATTGTAAAAATGAATTTGAAGAAAAAGTGAGAGCCATTGTCAGGGCCATATCCAGGATTTTTTTGCGGGGGGAGGGGGGAATACAATTTTTTTTAAAAAGCGCCTCGAAGATTGGAACGGTAGTGATTATTTGGTACTATCGGGTGGAGTATGGTGTGTAACATCAAAACCAGTGACCAGTAATTGCACGTCTTTATGGGGGAGGTGGGGATAAAACCCCAATTACAAGAACCTCGGATGGCTGCCAATTTAGGAACATCTTTATGTTCCAGTGACCCACTGGTGCTGGAATAAAAGAAAAATAAAGAAAAAGAAAACACGTCCAGGCATCAAGCTCTTTCTCGAAATATCCAAGAATTTGTTTCATAATTAATTTCATTGTTGGGATAAAAAAATGGCCGGCGTTTACCCCCCTTCCCCTCGAAAAATCTTCCTTCGGAAAATACCCCCTGGATAATACACCTTCACCCCGCTCTTGGTGGGTCTCCAGTCACATTCGACTTCTAAAAAAAGGACTTGATCTCCCAATTTCTGATCTAATGAGGACCCTCCGAAATTTGTGCGACCATGAGGTGGAGGTTTGGACGATGAAGGGGCAGCCCCCTTTCTATACGGAATAAATTCTGCTCATTTTTGAGTTTAATGTTACTCTACTTTCATAATAACAGCGTCGACCAGAAATATTCCCAGAAATCATGAGGGATGGGTGTCAATTTCACATTTTGATGCGCTTTTAAAGGTTTTGTGTACCAAACCCCCCTGATCCCCCCCCCAAAAAAGAAATCCTGGTTACAGCATTGAAAGTATACTTCAATTTCTACCTCTACCGCCCCCTCGTCTCTCCCTTAGAACTAACTCTGTATTTATCTAATGGCTCAATGAAAGCTGGGATCTTTTGGCATTAAAATGCCCCCTTTCAGGTATTTTCCTCCCTCACAAACTACAAGACAATCAGAGAATCCCATTGTAGAAGTTTAAGTACCTTTTTATGGCACTTGGTATCAACCAAGTGACATATAGTAATCGCAAATTCTGTCGGTCCCGATTTTGCTACTTTAGGCACTTCCAGGTAAGCTAGGACGATGAAATTTGGCAGGCGTATCAGGGACCGGACTATATTAAATTAGAAATAGTCATTTTCCAGATTTGACCATTTGGGGGGGGGGGGGGGGGTGGGCCCGTTAATTCGGAAAAAATAGAAAAATTGAAGTATTGTTAACTTACGAACGGTTGATCAGATCTTAATGAAATTTGATGTTTGAAAGGATATCGTGTCTCAGAGCTGTTATTTTAAATTCCGACCGGATCTGGTGACATTGGGGGAGAGTTGGGAGGGGGAAACCTAAAATCTGGAAAACACTTAGAGTGGAGGGATCGGGATAAAACTTAGTGAGAAAAATAAGCACAAGTCCTAGATACATGATTAACATAACCGGAACGGATCCGTTCTCTTTTGGGTAGTCAGGGGGGGGGGTTAATTCTGAAAAAGTAGTAAAAATGCAGTATTTTTAACTTACGAACGGGTGATCGGATCTCAATGAAATTTGATATTTAGAAGGATATTGTTTCTCAGAGCTCTTACTTTAAATCCCGACCGGATCTGGTGACATTGGTGGGGGGAGTTGGGAGGGGGAAACCTAAAACTTGGAAAACACTTAGAGTGGAGGGATTGAGATGAAACTTGGTGGGAAAAATAAGCACAAGTCCTAGATACATGATTGACATAACCGGAATGGATCCGCTCTCTTTGGGGTAGTTGGGGGGGGGGGTTAATTCTGAAAAATTAGAAAAAATGAGGTATTTTTAACTTACGAACGGGTGATCGGATCTCAATGAAATTTGATATTTAGAAGGATATCGTGTCTCAAAGCTCTTATTTTAAATCTCGCCGGATCTGGTGACATTGGGGGGAGTTTGGGGTCGGGGAACCTAAAACTTACGAAGGAGTGATCGGATATTCATGAAACTTCATATTTAGAAGGACCTCGTAACTCAGATCTCTTATTTTAAATTTCAACCGGATCCAGCGTAATTGGGGGGGGGCGTTTGGGGGGGACCGGAAATCTTAGAAAACACTTAAAGCGGTGAGATCTGGATGAAACTGGATGGGAAGAATTAAAACCTGTCTAAGATACGTGACTGACATGACTGGTCCGGATCTTCTCTCTTTGGTGGAGTTTGGGGGGGGGGGGTAATTTTGAAAATTGAGGTATTTTTAACTTACGAAAGGGAGACCAGATCTTAATGAAATTTGATATTTAGAAGGATCTTGTGCTTTAAAGCTCTTAATTTTAAATTCCGACCAGATCCTGTGACATTGGGGGGGGGAGTTGGAGGTGGAAACCGGAATTCTTGGAAAACAGGAAAATTGGGGTGTTTTTATCTTACGAATTGGTGATCGGATCTTAATGAAATTTGATATTTAGAAGGAATTCATGTCTCAGAGCTCTTATTTCTAATCCGGACCAGATCTTTGACATTGAGGGGTGTTGGAGGGGGAAATCTTGGAAAACACTTGGAGTGGAGGAATCGGGATGAAGCTTGGTGGATAGAATAAGCAAATGTCCTTGATACGTGATTGACGGAACCGTACTGGATTCACTCTCTTTGGGGGAGTTGGGGGCAGGGGTTCAGTAATTTGGCGAGTCAGGTGCTTCTGGACGTGCTAGGACGATGAAAATTGGTAGGCGTGTCAGGGAGCTGCACAATTTGACTTGATAAAGTCGTTTTCCCAGATTCGACCATCTGGGGGGCAAAAGGGAGAGGAAAAATTAGAAAAAAATAGGTATTTATAACTTACGAGTGGGTGATCGGATCTTAAGGAATTTTAATATTTAGAAGGACATCGTGACTCAGAGCTCTTATTTTAAATCCTGACCGGCATTAAGCCTCATATTTTCCTTTTTAAATCAATCTATTGATTCATAGAATTTTGTTAGAGCTCATACCATATGATCTCTTGGCTCTTAGCTCTTCTCGCCTCGTCACAAGCGCCATATGAGCTCTTAGCTCTTGTTTAAGTTTTGGAATTTGTTACTTGCTTACAGATAGTATTTGTTCATCCATCATTAACGTATCAGCTTTGTACTTAATGATTTTGTTTTTTCAATTGATAGTTCTTTTTCAACACTTCTTGATTTTCCACTTTTAAAGGGGACTGGGATGGGAAAGGTAGTATTCAAGAGGGGGACATTAAATAACAGTTTAAGGGTCTTCGATAATGGGGATGGTAGACCTCTTATGGTTTCAAGCCGTTACGCTCCTGAAATGCCACTAGAATCGCATTTTGGTGCCATAAGCTATTTCCTAATGATGTTGTCATGACAAAATATTTAAAAGCTCAATTATAAGTATTATTTTTCGAATGACCTTAAACAGCTATCTGCGATGTCCTACTGCCCTATTAGAATTGGAAAAAGAAAAAAGGAGAGTTATCAGCGTTTCCAGCTCTTTTTAAAAATTCCCATAAATTTGTTTCCGCTATAAACTTTACTATTAAGATGAATCTAAATAATAGATATCATTTCTGAATCAGCATAAATGGCAAAATTTTCTGACGAGACATTTTTTTTTTAACGTTTTTCAAGCTTTTAGTTGCTATGAGTCGTGGTTTTTTCTGTACTAGGTTACAGCTATCACTGCAACCATGATATTCAAATTCAAGTTGCCGATTTGTGGAGGGTTGATTTAAATGGGGGTTGAGTTGCTTGAGGATTGAGTTAAAACATTGTTGAATTGCATGGGGGGTCGAACTGAATGGAGGTTGAGTTAAACGGGGGTTGAGTGCACAAGGGCTCAGTTAAACGGGGACTGTGTTGTGCCAGGGTTCAGGTGCACAGGGGTTGAGTTGAATGAAGGTTCAGCTGAATGGGGTTGAGTTGAAATGGGTTTAGGTAAACAGGACTTAAGTAAAAAAGGTTTGAGTTGCATAGGGGCTGAATCAAATGGGGAATTCAGTTACAAGAGAGTTCAGATTATATGGGTTCAATGGCACGAAGTTACACAAGAGCTTTGTTGCACGGAAACCTGTGTTAAAATGAGCAAGGTGTTCCCCCCCCCCCCCCCCCCCGCGGAAGATCCCCCCCATATTCTGCCAGATAATTCCGTGTTTTCATTAGGAAGGAAATTGAAATTTCATCTCACCTGCACAAGTAACAAAAAAAAATATTGTGCCATAGTAGAGTGGTAGGTACTTCTGTATTATAGCCATCACACTCAAGTTCTGTCAAGAAGTAATTTTTAGTTAATGCTAATGAAATAAAACAAAATATGATGAAAATATAATACTTCATCAACGAAATTATGAAAACTATAACAAAGAATTATGGAAGGGGGCCGCCCAGACCGCATTATATTAAATGCGTAACCTAACCTAACCCAACCAAAATACCAAATAAATATTTAATTAAAATATAGCTACAATGTAGTTTCCCAACGAGCCAGGGCTAATATTGTCTTTTATAAAGACCATGAAAACCGGTTATTGTCTCATGTTCGCGATATAAGATCTTGAGCGTGGAGGCTGTTAGACAAAAGTACCGAGCGGTATTTTCAGCCATTCTGTGGCGTAAAATGACAGTTTTGGCCAAAGAGTGCTATAAGGGCATCGAGTGAAAAATCTGAGATTTAAAATTTGATTTAAAATTATCAAAAAACTATCCGTTGAGCTTTCCAGTTTTACTGGAGCATTTTATCTTAAAGATGCACGAATTCCGTACAAAATAAGTAGTTAAAATAGACATTTATTTTAAACTCATCTTAAAAGTTTGTTCATTTGAGGCTTGATAAAATTATGTGCTGTAGTTGTAATTTTGCATTAATCATTAAGGAGGAGGGCTGGTGGATGTTTTTGTAGTTCTCTGATTGTTTAGTAGTTGGGGGCCAAGGGTGCATTATAATGCCGAAGCATCTTAACTCTTATTTAACATTCAGATAAATGCCGAATTTGTTTTAAGGAAGGGGGAGGATGGAATTAGTAAATTAAATGTAATCCTTCTTGGTTTCTGGTCTAAGTTGTTATTATGAAAGTAACGAGTAACATTACACCCTAAATTGAGTAAAATTTATTCCGTATAGGAGTGAGCTGCCCCATCCTCATCCACAACCTCCCAACATCGGAGAATACTTAGATTGAAAATTGAGAGTTCTGGTGCTTCTTTTTTAGACGAGAGTAATTGAAGATCAACCAACCCCTGCCCTGTAACTGTTTTTGATATCTATTCCTTTGTTACTCCTTAGGAGGTCTCGTCGACATTTGAGGTGTCTATTTTGTAATTTCTCTGTGGTTGCTTAATTTTATGTACAGGTGAGTTTTCCATGGGGGAGAGGAATGTTCCATAGGGGGGTCGCTTCTTTTAGAATATAGGCATCTTATCAGTGTTGCCATTGAAAATTTAATATTGTCGGAAAATTCACTTGCGAAAATACCGATGTTTGAAAAAAACTTCTATATTAAATAATATATGTATGCTTTAGTTTAGGCAATATACTTCTCCTGAAAGTCAAATCTCATAATTGAAATCCATGATTATTAGGGAAAATTCTAAGGAGTGACAGCCCTGGTCTTTCCCCCGAAATTGAATCCTTGTTACGCCCTTTACTTAGATATTTCTTCTGCCTTCTAAATACGAAGAAACTGAAACCATGCGCCTGTATTTCAAATAAGTTTCGATATGGTTCAGTTTCCGGAGTGAAAACATAATGAGCCACAAAATCAGAAGTTTTGAACATGACTCAATAAAACTGCTGGAACCATGCCATACTATAAAGTTAATGAATGAAACATAAAAAGAAGGATGCTTACTTATTGTTTGCGATGTTTTAGTGTAAACATTCCAAATTATATTTTAAGGGGCAATTTCGCGGACGGCGAATAAAGAGTTTACCTTTTTTTGGAAGGCAAAACAATTTTTGTCACTTACGTGTTATAGCGACTACATTACAGTTTTAATGTAGTTTTAATCACTACATAGCAGGTATACAGCATAAAGGTTTATCATAATGAGATCTACCAAAATATGATGAAAGTATAAATACTTTAGTAACAAAATTATGGAAACTACAAAAGAGAAATATGGAAAGCAGGCCACCCAGAACGCATTATATTCAACACCTAACCTAACCAACTCCATATACTAACAAGGTACTTTTGTCTTATAGCTACCATACTCAAGTTCTGTTGAGAAGTGAAGTTTGGCTCATGCTACTGAAATAAAGCAAAATATGATTAAAACGCAATACTTCATCAAATAAATTATGAAAACTACAAGTTAGAAATATGCGCCCAGCACGCATACACGTAAACCAACTTGTTTCATACATGGCCTAGTTGTACATTTGCAAAAAGGGTCTTTATCGAAAGAGTATAAAGTCGTGCTGTGTCCGCTGAAACACTATTTCGTTTTGGGCAACATCTCCTTATCGTGGAATAGTCTAATTGCTACTTCTTGGCAAATCTCAAATTTTCATTTTAATATCCATGGTCAGGCACTATATCTTATCAACTCAGACCACAAACTGAATGAATTTCACCCTATGGTCTGAAATACAGGCTAGTTCATTACTATTAACCAAAATTCACTTCTCGACTGAACTTGAGTATGGTGGCTTAGACACAAGTACCATTAACAATTCAATTAAATATACCTGTATAGGAGTTCTTCGAGACTGAGACCAAGTCTATTATCTCCGATTGCAGACAGAGACCGGTTTTACTCAAATCAAGAATTTGAGTTTGGTCGCTATAATACGTAAGTACCGGATTTTCGACTCCAAATTTTGAGGTTTGCGAGGGCCAAGGGCTAAACTAATAAAGAAATTGAAAAAAATTTCACCTTTCATGGATCTTCATCTATGGTGTCTGAACTAAACATAAAAAGGAGTAAATAGTTGAGGTATAACGAAAAACGGAAAAACAATTATAAGTGAAGTCGAACAATATTGTCAAGTAAATTCTAATAATAAATTTTTATTATTTATTTTTATAATTTTTTCCCAGTCCATACAAGAGCATACTTCTTTGCATATTGAACACTAGTAGTGAGGGAGTTCTAGGTTTAACAAGCGCCCTATTCCTTTGAATCCTTGAAACTTGCGAATCATTTAATCGTTCTCGAAGGTGGACAGGGAATTCTCCCGCGCATGCAATAGGTTATCATGTAAAGTATTCGCTGAATCAAAATATTGGAAGGCTTTTGTAGTCCACCTGTGTAGCGCTCCATTCCATTGAGGGGAATCCCTTTCGAATCCTAATGCGGTCAAGAAATATTTAGATTACAAAAGTTCCCTGAAAAAAATGCATTTAAAGAAAAAGAAAATCTTTTAAAGTATTATGTAACAACCCACGTGTGCGTTGTCATTACGTAACATGCCACGTGTGCGCCCTCATTTACAAGCGGGGATTCCCTACGGGCTTCTGAAGTCTGGCATGTCTGTCGAGATTGCGTCATCCTTAACACAAGTAACTATTCCCCATTAGATAACATCAGAAGAAATCTTGAAACACCTTGAAAAACTCCTTATCAGTGAAATTGGTTGCTAGGGACCCCCTATGGGATTGGATGCTAGGGTCTCGTTGGAATTGTTTTCTTGGGCCCCTGCTGGAATTGGATGCTAGCCCCTCATTGGATTGACTGGTAGGGGCCCCTAGTGGAAAAGGTTGGTAGGTTAGGGGGACCTTCCGATGAAAAAGGTTGCTAGGGGCCCCCAGTGAAATTGGATGCAAGGGGCCTGGTGGATAGATTAGAGGTTGTTAGAATTGGATGCTAGGGCCTCCATTGGAATCGGTTGTAAGGTTGCAAGAGCCTCCCGATTGGATTGGATGATAGGACCCTCCCGTGGAATTGGATCTTAGGCCTCTCGTAGGAATTGGATGTTAGGGCACGCCGTAGGAATTAGAAATTAGGGCTTGTCGTATGAATTGAATACTAGGGGCCTGGTAGAATTACTCGCTAGGGTCTGTCATCTTAGAGGATCCCCCACTAACGGGCCTTGAAGGTTTTTTCCTGGCCCTTCTCGGGTTTTTAAGTAATTAACACATGCAAAATTTTGAAAGCACTTTCTATTATGTAATTAACACCTGTATCTCTTAGAAAACATACTCTACTACGTAACATGCAGCTCTATCCCTTACACAATTAACAACACATGCGTCTTGCCCTGAGGGATCGCCGTTAAACTTCTTCATCATCTTAAATCATTAAAGGAAGAAAGGAGTAACGGCTATGGGCCTCTTAGAATCCAAAGGGTGGTCACTAGTGTTACCAAAATTTTTCAGATTTTTGAAATTTTATTATTATTAAAATGAAACTAAGTAATAAATTATCTATTAATTAATATAAGAAAAATAAGTTAAAAAATACAAATAATAATAACTAAAATAATTAATATTAGTTAAATAACTTAATAATCTAAACAATGAATTAAAAAAAAAATATTATTATTTCATCTATAAATTGAAAATAATTTGGTTAACGGATAATAATTTCGTTAATATTCGACCTGAAAATTAGGGAAGACAAAGGGGGTGGGGAACGCTAATTAACATTTTGTCCTAGGCGCAAAAGAGGCCAGAACAGCCACTGAGTACACTTGGCTTCTGGAAAGCAATTTTATTTTATATTTTTTTTGGGGGGGTGGGATGTATTTCAAGAACAAAGAAATATGATCTTTGTTTGATCAGCTTAAGTTTGTAAATAGCTTGTGCAGACATCTGGGAAATGTAATTTATTGACTGCTTATCATGGTTTATGGTCCCTATTTTAGAAACTGACAATTTTGCTGTCTTTTGATACATGAAATTCAACTTCCACCATTTGCCGAATAGCCTTTTGGAATATACTTTGGACTTTTTTTTTTTTTTTTTTTTTTTTTTTTTTTTTTTTTTTTTTTTTTTTTAGTTGGTGCATATATTGAAAAGGTTTTTCAGAAACACATGGAAAATAAAATTTATCTTTTCTTTTAAACAAGGTCAGATCTCTAAGAGAACAATATTATAAACCTGCAAAGGGAAATAGATAGAAATTTACCAGTTCAAAAAATAAATATCTGATAATAAATATATGTCATTTTTGTCCAGCTCTGTGGTTTTTATGTTTTGCCTCTAGACTATAACTAAATAAAAAAAACTAGTTTTTTTAACTGAAAGTAAGGAGCGACATTAAAACTTAAACGAACAAGAATTACTCCATGTATGAAAGGGGATGGTCCCTTCACAACGACCCGCTCTTTACGCTACAGTTCGAATCTTTCTCTCAATTCTACTTTATTAAACAGTAAAAAAATTAAGCGTAAAGAGCAGGGCGTTGAGGGCTCTTTCATACACGGAGTAATTTCTGTTCGTTTTAAGTTTTAATGTCGCTCCTTACTTTCAGTTCTCGAAAATTAGTTTTTTTTTATTATTTAATTTCTGAGCGTTTTTGAATTAATGCATGTTTGATTTTGGCTCTCCGCACATAAATTATTAAAATGATATTTGCATATTAATTCTTTTTTTTTGGCTAAATGGCTTTCTCTTACTTTTGATCAGACAATTTTGAGAAATAAGGGATGGGGAAGGAGGCCTAGTTGCCCTCCAATTTTTCGGTTACTTAAAAAGGCAACTAGAACTTTAAATTTTTAGCGAACGTTTTTATCAGTAAAAAATGTACGTAACTTAAGAATTAGCTTACGTAACAAACGTCTATATTCTTATAATTTTATTATGTATATGAGGGGCTTGTCTCCTCGTTAATACCTCGCTCTTTACACTAAATCTTAAGCTTTGTCCCAATTCTTTAAGAATGACCCCTAAATCAGAAAGGCCGTAGAATAAATAGTTGAAATTACTAAAAATACTTTAGCATAAAGAGCGAGGTGTTTAGGAGGAGAAGAACCCCTCATATGCGTAATAATCTCTGTTTGTTTTAAGTTTTAATGCTACTCCTTACTTTCAATTGAAAAAACTTTTTCATGTTTATTTTTTCGTTGTTTTTTTTATAGTAATGCTAGAAAATCCTGCGCCCTTTTCATTGAATTTCCTTCCCCCATGACATATTCCTCCCACATAGCCCGCTCCACTCAACCCCCCCAAACCAAAATATCCCCCTGAAAACGTCTGTACACTTCCCAATAACCATTACTGTATGTAAACACTGGTCAAAGTTTGTAACTTGCAGCCCCTCCCCCGGGGACTGTGGGGGAGTAAGTCATCCCAAAAGACACATTTATTATGGTTTTCGACTATGTGGAACAAAATGGCCATCTCAAAATTTTGATCCATTGACTTTGGGGAAAAATGAGCGTGGGAGGGGGCCTAGGTGCCCTCCAATTTTTTGGTCACTTAAAAAGAGCACTAGAACTTTTCAATTCCGTTAGAATGAGCCCTCTTGCGACATTCTAGGACCACCTGGTCGATACGACGACCCCTGGAAAAAAAACAAATAAACACGCACCCGTGATCTGTCTTCTGGCAAAAAATACGAAATTCCACATTTTCGTAGATAGGAGCTTGAAATTTTCGCTATAGGATTCTCTGATACGCTGAATGCGATGGTGTGATTTTCGTTAAGATTCAATGACTTTTAGAGGGTGTTTCCTCCTATTTTCCAAAATAAGGCAAATTTTTTCAGGCTCGTAACCTTTGGTGACAAAGACTAAATTTGATGAAACTTATATATTTAAAATCAGCATGAAAATCCGATTCTTTTGAAGTATCTTTTACTATCTAACTGTCGTTGTTTAGAGTTTCTTTTACTACTGAGCCGGGTCGCTCCTTACTACAGTTCGTTACCACGAACTGTTTGATTTTGCTGTCGTTCAATAGCCGAGATTTAATATCCTTTGTGTCGAATTTTGTTACCCGAATTTCATGTCTTATGTATATTGAAAAATATGTTGAAAAGCTTTTTCAGAAACATGCAGAAGTAAGAAATTTTCCAATCTTTTATTGAAGTTTGGGTTTGTTGCGAAAAAATTATTAATTATTATTAATAAATTATAATAGGGTTGCCACATGTTGTGGCAGTTGTAGGAACTGACGGTGGTGGCAACCCTGTCCGTGAATGAAACTACTGAATCCACTAGTATAAGTATCGTATCCTTTCGGTGGAAGCCACAGCTTTGGAATTATTGTAAAATTCCGTGTTTCACAGAGAACAAACTATAAGGCATTTGAATTATTAGATCAATCATGCTGGCTGATTAATGATGACAACTGAAGACAATTACTGAGTGGGCCAGATTGCAAATTATGAGAACATTCATATACATTTTCAAGAAACTTCTTTTGAATCTTTCATTAGCTTGTCATATCCTAGTAACGGTAGATTAAGATTTCGTCTTCTTCCTATTGCGTTTTTGGCTAATTTGTCGTGCAAAAGCTCAATTTGTGATTTTGTTCATTGTCAGTGAATGAAATGTTTCAGAATATATCTTCCATTGACACTTTAAACCCCTTTATCGTCTTTTTTGGCTCATTTGAATCATTTCTACGGATTCTAATCGATGCTTTCATGTCCTTATGTATTCCGCTTTCCTTGAGTCATTTAGCAATACGGACGTTTAAATTCGAAGCACTATTTATGCGAAACGAATTGCTTAGCATGACGATGTTTGTTAGACTAAGAAATGCTGAAGATAGAGTTACAAGAGAAAAACAAGATTGGTTTAGTAAAGAGAGAGTATGTGTTGACATAATTTTCACGTTTAGTTTAAAAATTGGAAGTGTCTGAATTATTAGACCTGTCAGACCCCTCTAATCCTGAGTTTTATGGGCTATGAGTTTTGTAGCAGGCATATGATTCAGCTAATAAAAAACTTTTAGTGAAGACCCTATCCTTATATTGCATCCAGGATCAAACATACCCCCTTGCCAATGATACGTCCTGTATGTTAAATCCTGCATGGCATCCGCGGGGCTGAAGGCGTGTGTTTCAGCTGATAAAAAACTTTTAGTGAAGAGCTTATCCTTGCATCGCACCCAGAATCAAACAATCCCCCCTCGTAATGATAATTCCTGCATGACATCCTCGGGAGGAAGGTATGTGATTCAGGCGATACTACTACTGCTAACAACTAACCGCAGCAACAAGCCGCCTGAGGCCAACACAGCTGCGCATGCTCCTCCATCCCAATCTCTTCAATGCCTCCCTCTTTACACCCTTCCCGGAAGTTCCAACTTCTCTGAAATTTTATTTATGACATCCTCCCATCCTAACCGCGGACGACCTGCTCTCCGCTTAGCCCTTGACGGTTGGCCGAAAAGGACAATCTTCGGCAATTTTTCATCCTTCATCCGCGGAACGTGCCCAGGCCATCTCAACCTTTATCTCATTATAGCCCTAGACAGTGGGATTGAACCGCATTTTTCGTACTGGCTACTGTTTGAAATACGGTCAGTCAGCCGGGTATCCAGAACAATCCGTAGGCAATGGAAAACATCTAGCATATCTTCATCCGCTTTTTGGAGCACCCACGTTTCAGAACCATATTTGACCACTGTCATTGCTGTAGCTTCCAATAATCTAGTCTTGGTTTCCAGGCTAACCTTCCTATTCTTCCAAACTTTCTACTTTTAGTAGTAGGCTATTCTACTTTTAACTTATTCACTGCTCCCATCATTTTTACTAATAATACTACCAAGGTAAGTGAAGCTGTCGACCTGATCAATTTTTTCGTTACCCAACATCACCTTTTCATCTTCTCTTATTCCATACCATAGCGACTTGGTCTTCCTGACATTAATTTTCAAACCTATTTTAGCACCCTGAATTCGCAAAATTTCTAAAATTTCATTCATTTTGCTCGCACTTTCATCTTGGATGCTTAGATCATCAGTGTAGTCTAAGTCTAGGAAAGGTTTTTACTCGCCATTTAATTCCATGTTCTTCCATTGCCTTTCCTGTTCTCTTTAAGACAAAATCCATCAATATGATCCATATAAAAAGGGTTAGAACACAACCCTGCTTAACTCCTGATTTAATTCGAAACCAGTTGCTAAACTCATTTCCTACCTTAACCGTAGCAGTGTTATTCTCCCATTTATAAAGCCTGCATGTTTAAATCCTGTTGGTATCCACAGGGAATGAAGGCATGTGATTCAGCTGATAGAAAACTTTTATTGAAGACTTTGTCCTTGTATCTTCTTTAGTGTTATGAAGGCAAACTTATATTATTAAAAAGGAATACATGGCGATTAGCCATCAAAAATGTCTTTATGACCTTGCGGTAATCTGTTAGCCCTTGTAAAAAAAAAGAAGAGACAAATCACTGCTACCAATGCAAAAATGGGATTTTCCCCGTTTTCTAATAAATGGTTGGCTCAAAATATCTAATGTGGGGTAATTCAACCTTGGCGAATCAACGTTGCACTTTCTATTCCGATTCGCATTTTCTAATAGTCTCAATGTCTTTCAAAATACTCAAATGTTGGTTTTCGTAACGCATTTTTATGGCACTTGGTATTAACCAAGTGACATAAAGCAATCGCAAATTCTGTCGGTCTGTCGGTCGCGGTTTTGCTACTTTAGGCACTTCCAGGTTAGCTAGGACGATGAAATTTGGCAGGCATATCAGGGACCGGACCAGATTAAGTTAGAAATAGTCGTTTTCCCGATTTGGCCATCTGGGGGGAGTGGGGGGCCCGTTAATTTGGAAAAAATAGAAAAAATGAAGTATCTTTAACTTACGAACGGTTGATCTGATCTTATTGAAATTTGATGTTTGGAAGGACATCGTGTCTCAGAGCTGTCATTTTAAATCCCAAACGGATCTGGTGACATTGGGGGGGAGGGGGAAACCTAAAATCTTGGAAAACACTTCCAGTGGAGAGTGGAGAAATCAGGATGAAACTTGGTGGGGGAAATAAGCACAAGTCCTAGATACATGATTGAAATAACCGAAATGGATCCGCTCTCTTTGGGGTATTTGGGGGGGTTAATTCTGAAAAATTAGAAAAAATAAGTTATTTTTAACTTACGAACGGGTGATCGTATCCTAATGAAATTTGATATTTAGAAGGAAATCGTGTCTCAAAGCTCTTATTCTAAATCCCGACCGGATCTGATGACATTATGGGGGGGGGACCTAAAATCATGGAAAACGCTTAGATTGGAAGGATCGGGATGAAATTTGGTGGGAAAAAATAAGCATGAGTCTTAGATACGTGATTTACATAATTGGAACGGATGCGCTCTATTGGGGGGGGGGGGTTGTTAATTCTGAAAAATTAGAAAAAATGACGTATTTTTAACTTTCGAAGGAGTGATCGGATCTTCATAAAACTTCTTATTTAGAAGGACCTCGTAAATCAGATCTCTTATTTTAAATCTCAACTGGATCCAGCGTCATTGGGGGGGGGGCGGAAATCTTAGAAAATACTTGAAGCGGAGAGATCAGGATGAAACTGGATGGGAAAAATAAAAACCTGTCTAATATACGTGACTGACATAGCCGGACCGGATCTGCTTTCTTTGGTTGAGTTGGGGGGGGGATTTGGAAAAAATAAGGTATTTGTAACTTACGAAAGGGTGCCCAGATCTTAATGTAATTTGATATTTAGAAGGATCTTGTGCTTTAAAGCTCTAATTTTTAATTCTGACCAGATCCAGTGACATTGGGGGGAGTTGGAGGGGGAAACCGGAATTCTTGGAAAACGTGAAAATTAGGGTATTTTTATCTTACAAATTGGTGATCGGATCTTAATGAAATTTGATATTTAGAAGGAATTCATGTCTCAGAGCTCTTATTTCAAATCTCGACCAGATCTTTTGACATTGGCGGGAGTTGGAGGGGGAAATCTTGGGAAAAAATTGGAGTGGAGGAATCGGGATGAAGCTTGGTGGATAGAATGAGCAAATGTCCTTGATACGCGATTGGCGTAACCGTACTGGATTCGCTCTCTTCGAGGGAGTTGGGGGGAGGGTTCTGTGATTTGGCGAGTTTGGTGATTCTGGACGTGCTAGGGCGATGAAAATCAGTAGGCGTGTCGGGGAGCTGCACAAATTGACTTGTTAAAGTCGTTATCCCAGATTCGACCATATGGGGGGCTAAAAGGAGAGGAAAAATTAGAAAAAAAGAGGTATTTATAACTTACGAGTGGATGATCGGATCTTAATGAATTTTGATATTTAGAAGGACATCGTGACTCAGAGCTCTTATTTTAAATCCTGACCGGCATTAAGCCTCTGATTTTCCTTTTAAATCAATCTATTGATTCTTAGAAGTTAGAGCTCATACCACATGAGCTCTTTGCTCTTAGCTCTTCTTGCCTCGTCACAAGTGCTATATGAGCTCTTAGCTCTGGTTACTATTAAAATCTTTACTATAATGAAAGCTTCACCATGTCATAATGGTCATTCCTGATTCGCCTTTAAATAAAACAAAATGTTTCTTACAACGAGTGATTAAGTTTTCGGTTACTCTGGTCTGTAGTTTGCTTTTCACCAGACAGTTGCCACTGCTCCAACCTCGATACCAGAAAAGTACGTTAAAGTAATTAGTATTATGTAAAGGAATAATGGCCCAGCGGTGAAAATTGCAAGTGAGGCTAGTAGTTGATTTGAAGTAGAATCAGGAGTTAAGCGGGGTTGTATTTTATCTCTGTTTATATGGATTATTTCGTTTGAGCTATTCCTTAAAGGGCATAACAAAGGCTAGCGGAAAGCTTTGTTTTAAATAGGGAGGTAAAACTCCTATGTATGCTATGAGGGAATTCATTGCTCTGGATAAAAATGTTGACGAAATGAATGAAGTTTTGAGAGCCAAGGGTAGACAAGATAAGAAAACATGTCGTTGTTTAAAACTGTTCACACAAACGCACTTAAGTAAATAAAATGCCACAGAGCTGAATGTCCAAATTGAAATTGTACAATGGTACAACCTATAAGCTAAAATGATTACTACAATAAAAACTTAATTAATGATAAAAATTGAGAAGCTGAGTGTGCTGATGGCACGAAATAAGAAGTAGAGGGGATGGGTTCCAATTTGTTGCTCCAATCCCCTGTACGTTTCGAGAAGGCGGGAATAAAACTTCCGCCTCCCAGAAAACTTAATCTTTTAAATTGTAATCTTAGCCTCTTCGAGTCTAGGGATAGGAGGTTTTACTCTTCTGGGAAGAAGGTTTATGTTTGAAGGGGCCAAGGCACAAAAATGGTTTTTAAAAGTATAGTTACGAGGATAAATGGTATAAATTATCCTAAATGACGATGTTAAATAACTCAAACAAGTTCAAGTTCAAGTTCTGTTTATTACTACATAATTTCAATATAAAAAGCCAATTTGGCAGAGAGAGGGCTCGAGGCCAAATGGCAGGGACAAGGATGAAGGGAGGATGTTAGCAAACGAGATAGTTGCCCAAATTTATTGCTTCAAATACCAAGGCAGAATTTTTAGAGTGGAAACAGTGACGGTATACGATATAATAGATGAAGATCTAGGTAGATGCTGTAGCCCAAAAACTGAATGCTTTTTTGCAGTTAGAAAAGTTTGGGAAAATGTTACTTAGGTCTTAGAACTAAGATTAGGATACTATAAGCCACAGTAGTAATATCTGTAAATTATGGACCTGTCAAACGGCTAAGGAAGATGCGCTGGATGTTTTCCATGGGAAACGTACAAGGATAACTTTAGTTGCTCGTTGGGAAGACCATATGTAAAGCAATAAGTGATACAGAAAACGGGGTTTCATCCATATTTCTAGGATTATAATGAACAATAAGCTAAGAAGAGAGACCTCGGCTCCTAAGCAAACGCAGAAAGTCCTTGATGTGGATGGAGTTATAAGGAAAGTTTTAAAAGAAGCATAAGCTTGGTGGAAATAAGTGAAGAGTAGAGCTTAGAAAGAAATGGAATTGAATCTGAATTTGTTTTTTATCGTATATTGTTGCAATTATTTATGAATGATAGCAATATTAAAAGTGACAGATTTAAAAGCGCTATGCATATGCAAAAGGGGCAGAACTAAAACTGTAAGTTTGTGTTGATGTACCTGCTAGGTTGAACACAAAATAACGTTCATTTTGCCCGCTTCCCCTTTTTCAAGTAAGATTCATACTTGTAGTTGTGTCAGGGTGCAAGTTTTTCAGATCTCCCTGGATGAATAATAATTTGAGAGACAGCTTCTCTGTCTCCTGAGCGTGGAGCTACAGATGTTCAGCCATTTTCTCCCATACTTGCCCGTGGCCTTAGAATCCCTTAGTTCGTTGGTCTTAAATGTATTGTCCCCCCTGCTCTTTGCTGCTTCTCGACTTTACGCTTCTTCTTCCTAAAGTGAGTAAGGAGTTTCCCTCGCTCTACTCGTTTATTGCAGGAATTACTGAACCTCCAACAGATATAACGAAACTAAGATATATAAAAATTCACAGTGCGTTCAGCTGCTTTCTAGTATGCCGTGTGACTGCACTCTTGACAATCGCCAACTGAATGTGTTTGGCCCCTTAAAGAGATAATACATCAGATGCAATATTGCCTCATAAGGTAAGGAACAGTTGATGTCGTTATGCTTATCATCAACAAGGATTGTGGTGAATCCCAAAAAGCTGCATACTTGGTACCTTGCGACGCCTACCAGGCTTAAGCATTGCATTCATGGTTGTCAATCTACGCATGGATCGGAATTAACCACTGCTATATTATAATTTTTTTAGTGAAAAGGGATGCGTTCTGTACACCGTTAATTTTTTTAACTTAATTTCTTACGCGTTGAGGATAACTACGATGATGTTGTTTTTTCGCCCATTGTCTTGCGGTTTGACAAGTCAAGCTGTAGCCAGCAGTCAGGTGATACATGAAAGACTCTTCTTTTCTGCTTCTGCTGCTGCTAAAGTTGATTTAAATGCATTTTTATGGTGGCAGATGCTTGCTTTCAGATTTCATGTACTGGTTTTTTCCTCCCCTTTTGCCTTCTAGGATGAAAATCTTTATGATATTAAAAGGACTTGAGATTAATCTATGGTAGGCTAAGTTATTTTCTCTTCTGTTTTGATTTATATTCGTACTATAAAAACTTTTTCAGAGGGATCTGGATCTGGACACGGACCAAATTTCCATATTGACCATGAATTGCCGGCTTCAGTAGCAACCACTCCTACAACGACTACCACCACAACAGAAAGGTCACCTAGTGAGTATTTTGACAAGGATCCGAAAGAAGATGTTGATGAGGAAGATGATGATTATTATGACGAAGACGACGAAGATGATGAAGAGGTATCTTTCTATTTATTTAAGGGCCTAATTTAGATTATTTGTCACAGACTAACGAATTTTGGAACAAATAAGTCATTTATTTTAAAGCCCACTCGGGAACATATTACCCGCTGAGGCTCTAGAATGGATATTTCCTTTTTTTTAATAATTTTTTTCACTATTTTTCTCAATTTATGGCGCTAAGTTGCAGTAACCCTACACGGGTTTGTCCAGATTGGGGGCTGAAACCGTGTTGACTATGGTTTTAGACGTTAAAAGATCAATCAGCTATCTTAGGATTTTCATTCTCCCAACATTTCAGCATTTCACAGCATTTTGACCCTCTTTCAAACAATCATTTAACCACTGTGAAGTTACGGAAGCTATTTTTTAACCTAAAAGGTTGGGAGTTTAAGCAGCTTGGAACGACAATTACTGTAGATTCTTGTTGTGAAACTTTATGGCACCTACGGAGAGCTATAAAGAACTGAATAAGAGCCATTTTGAATCTAGGAGCTTTTTTATTCATACTCACGTCCTAACATGCTCATTTAACGCGTAACATGAAAAATGTCATTAAAAACTTGAGCAATTTAAAAAGGGTGTTTCTGACTACCCATTATTTAGTCATAACTTGCTGAGTGACTTTAATCCTTTCCATGAACTGAAGAAGTGGCTTGAGGGTGGCGGTTCTAATTTGACGAGGGGATAAAAAACGACTCCATAGCTCCCTCAAATCATTCTTGCTTGCTGAGTGACTTTAATCCTTTCCATGAACTGAAGAAGTGGTTTGAGGGTGGCGGTCATTCATAACTTGCTGAGTGACTTTAATCCTTTCCATGAACTGAAGAAGTGGCTTGAGGGTGGCGGTTCCAACTTGACGAGGGGATAAAAAAACTCCATAGCTCCCTCAAGTCATTCTTGCTTGCTGAGTGACTTTAATCTTTTCCATGAACTGAAGAATTGGCTTGAGGATGGCGGTCATTCATAACTTGCTGAGTGACTTTGATCCTTTCCATGAACTGAAGAAGTGGCTTGAGGGTGGCGGCTCCAACTTGACGAGGAGAAAAAAAAAACTCGATAGCCCCCTTAAGTCATTGTTTGTGACATTTTATGGAAATTGCTTTTACAAAACTTATTCACAAAAATGACAAATGCCTCCATCGCCAAGATGAGTATGTAGAGAAGATCTTATTTTTCTTAGGAGGGAGGTAAAGGGGCCTCATAATTTGTGTTTTAGAAAAGGCGGCACATTACTTTTCTACGGTTCTCGCAAGAGTGTATTACAAGACAAGGTCGTATCCAGGAAGGGAGGTTAGGGGGTTGGAACCTCTCCGTCTCCCCAAAGATGTTTGTCTGACTTGTCAAAACGTAACAAAAATGAATATAAACAAATTTTTATGCGTTTTTAAGTTTTTTTTGGTAAAAAAAAGTTATTTTTGGTAATACAATCTTGTTTTTTGGATTCAACATCTTCGCTTTATAATTAGTCAGAGGTTGAAAAAAGAGCGAAACCTTGCACGTATTATTAATGTTAGCGA
Source organism: Artemia franciscana (assembly GCF_032884065.1). NCBI lineage: Eukaryota > Metazoa > Arthropoda > Branchiopoda > Anostraca > Artemiidae > Artemia > Artemia franciscana. Next base: position 3,449,183 of record NC_088880.1, on the reverse strand, counting down.
TGGACTAACCGGGATTCGTGTCTGAATGAAAAAACTTGATCGGAGTGGGAACAGTGAGGTGGGATCTGCATCAGGGGCAATTTTGACATTGTTACCATATTCTAATTCACCATTGATTTTTATGTCTATTGTTTTGGAGTGACACAGATTAAGCAAAATTCGACTATTGCAAAATGGCTATTGAATAAAATCAATTATGTACGGCAATTGACTTGCTTTTTACATACTTTAGTTCCTTCAAAATTTATTTAATTATGTTTATTTAATTATTTTATTTAAATATGTTTTTCACAGAGAGCGGCACAAAAATTGAAAGTTATTACTTTCATAGATAAGTGTGCGTGAACTTGTAAGACTAATCAGTATATGCAATCTATGTCCACCCCTGGTATCCCCGGGTAGAATCTTATTTAATTTTTCTTGATTGTTCTTGTTATTAATTTTGATTTGGCTTTCATTGAAGTCGGATTTTTGCCACGGATACACTTTTTTGTATCTTTTTCCTTTTTAGATTTTATACTAGAAATACTCATTTATATCTAGTTTATTGCTTAATAAGTAACAGTGAAACAAAGGGGTTGCTTGTAAAAAAAGTCATGCAACTCTAAAATATGCTGTTGTTTACTGGCGTAGATTTTCACATGAAAGAACCAATCAGGTGGAATTTAGCTTCTCGTTCTTTTTACTGGCTTATAGTTTCTTACAGTTATGTATTAAAACCAAATTACATCTCTGTTCCTCTACCGTTAAATTTTGTATTCCCCGTAAATTCGTAATTTGACGACAATCTTACAACTTAAGCTTTTACCGAAAAAACTAGATACTTGTATAGTAGGATATATCAAACTCTTATCCATTCACTGAGTCGGCTTTCATTTTTTTATTTTACATTTTCATTTTTCCTTTTAGATAATTTTTCATTTTATTTTTTATTTTTATTTTATTTTATTTTTTCATTTTATTTTTACTTTTCATTTTATGGTATTTTTCATTTTAAATAATGATGTACATTTGCTTTAAAAACTGGAAATTTTTCCTTTTTTTGCGTCTTTGCACACTTTCAGCCCATTGGCATTTGTATGATATACCCCCTGCATCTCAAGTTGTTCATGCATTGTCGCGCTTTAAACCGGTTTCTTTCGCTAGTTTCTTTCAACTTAGCGTAAGAAAAAACAAAGAGAATTCACAGAATAGATGGGAAATATATAATATGGGTTATATATAAGCACATTAGGGGGTGGGGGTAAAGTATTTGGACAGTGTGAAGTCAGAAAACAAATATTACTTCATAATATCAGAACAATTGTAGCTAACACAGTATGGATGCAGACCCGTGGTACTTAACGCCCAGCCCCCTAATTTGCAAATATATAGCCCAATATGTTTTTAAAATATTGTACTTGTATCACACTTAGGTGTATTTTACTAGGATTAACTTCACTTCTTGAGATTCAAATCATTATATCATTGAAGTATATCATTAGTATATCATGGTATATCACTCAAATACCAGCAAATTTTCAATAAAAAAAAGTAGAGTACATTTTGAAATTGTAATTCTATAGATGGTTGAATCTCAATGGCAGCAAACCTTAAATGCTTAGTAGAAAAGCGTAGCCTATTTCTCGGGAAAGAAAATGGGGAGAAATATCTGTTTATCCATTCCTTTCTTAATATGGCCCAAATCGCGTATCTAGTGGGTTTTCTCCTTGTGTCTTTAAAAATATCCTTCTTACATTTGGATTATCGCTCGAAATATGACGATATCTTCTTTTTTTCTTTAATTTTCTCTTAATTGGCCCACGAGTAATGGAGTAAATTTTTTTTAAGGAGTGGGAACAGGATGAAGCATTAATGTTTGTCATTCCTGTTGCTCTTGCTCACCCTATCCCTGTTGCTCACCTGACAAATTATACATTATATTTGACACATTTTCTGATTCCAGATACGCGTCTAGGAGGGGATTGCTTCGGGCACCTGTGCACTCGAGACCTATTTATTCGATATTTCTTGTAATTCGTATATTTGCCTAGTTTTTTTTTGTAACGCCATCTTCCCCCCCCCCCCACCACCGAGACAACTTTTTCCCTGCTTCGGTTTTTATTTATAATTAGTATAATTTCAAATTTGCGTTAAATTAAGAGAAATTGTTAACACATATTTAAGAGTTTAATATTAGTTTTAAGAGTGTAATTTTTTTTAAAGTATGATGATAGTGAAGACGGAATTGACGAAGAAGAAGAAGAAGAAGATAATACTCGGGTCTTTGTTCCTCCGCCACCTGAAACGCCAGTTCAAACTACCTCACGATCAGTTGAACCTGATATACAGGAAGAATCGGGCGAAGATGGTGATGATGAAGAAGAAGACGATGATTATGATTCTTTTGAACCTGTTGATATTACTGAAGAAGAAGGTAATATACATAGTTGGGTTTTTGGTTGGTACCATAATAAAAGGGAAAATCATCGACTGGATGCTAAATTTACAGAGTCAATTTTCGCTTTTTCTCAATCCCGGACTTATGGGCTCGATTTTGTATTTGCTTACATCAAACAATTTATGGTGAATCATACAGCTATTATAATATTATAATAGATTTATTAGCTGTTAATTAGGTATAATAAAAAATAAAGATCCCTGGGGCCATTGCTGGTGCATTGCTCTCTGTACCGAATATTTATCGCCATGACGTATCCCAAGATATGAGCATTTGCTATATGACACGTTTTCTTTAATTTAATGGTCAGGTACATGTGAGGAGTATTTGTTTGGGGAGGGAGTCATCAAAACAGAAGAATAACATCAAAATCTTTGGAAACTATCTGAAAACAGTAGTTTACTTTACGCTCTGTGAATATGGCATCCCGTCTGTGACGCGTCATGACGTATCCCAAGATATGAGTACTTTCTGTAGACCGTGTTGTTTTTTTAATTTAAGGGCCAGACATTTGTGAAGAGTATTTGTTTGGGAAGGGAGTCATCAAAACAGAAGAATAACATGAAAACCTTTGGAAACTATCAGAAAACAATAGTATATATTACGCTCTGTGAATATGGCATCCCATCTGTGTTCATGACGTATCCCAAGATATGAGTACTTTCTATATACCGTGTTGTTTTTTTAATTTAAGGACCAGGTACATGTGAGGAGTATTTGTTTGGGGAGGGAGTCATCAAAACAGAAGAATAGGATGAAAACCTTTGAAAACTATGTGAAAACAGTAGTATACGTCACGTTCTGTGAATATGGCATCCCATTTGTGTTCATGACGTATCCCAAGATATGAGCAATTGCTATATGCCAGGTTTTATTTAATTTAAGGGTCAGTCCTGCGTGAAGAGTATTTTTTTAGGGAGGGAATCATCAAAACGGAAGAATAACATGAAAATCTTTGGGAACTATCTTAAAATAGTAGTATACATTACGCTCTGTGAATATGGCATCCTTTCTGTGTTCATGACGTATCCCAAGATATGAGCATTTGCTATATGCCACGTTGTCATTACTTTAAGGATCAGGCACATGTGAAGAGTATTTGTTTGGGGAGGGGGTTATCAAAACAGAAGAATATCATCAAAACCTTTGGAAACTATAGGAAAATAGTAGTTCACATTATGCTTTGTGAATATGGCATTCCATCTGTGTTCTTTCGTGCTGTTTTTGAAGATAAATTAGTCAAACACTATCTCAAGTTTACTTGATCAGTCTTGAGCAACAAGTTGACTTTGTTTTGTCTTAAATTTTAATCCTAATAGTTTCTTCATTTGGGCTGCATTCAAATCAAATCCAGGAGGTCCAGATCTGGACCTCCTGGATTTGACCTCCATCATCCATTGACCAAATGCATCGACTGCATTTGACCTGTATCTCGAATGGATGCAAGAACAGGTTATAAGATAGGATTAAAAGAAAGTGTCAACTTTTGGGGAAGGAGCAAACATTTTAGGGAAGGACCAGTGATAGCATCCGGTGCTATGTTGGCAGGTAGCTTTTTGATGCGACAAGTTTTATTAGTGACAGTTGAGTACTGTAGTCGTTTTTTATTAACAGAAGTTGTTTGTCAGTGATTACATTCACTAGAGTTAGCCGAGAGCTAGAGTTAGTGATTACATTCACTGGTTACCGCGAGGTTACATTCTTGAGGTTATCCAGCAGTTACTTAGTACTCACACATTGGGTTCCATCTAATGACCACACAAGGTCCTTTACAACACTTTGGAAAGTAAATCAAATTCAACTACATCTGACATTTGCTCACTTCTAATAAGGAACAATAGAATTGTCTAACTCATAACAGTATGATTTTTTTTTGTAGATCATAAAACTTATCTAATGGTTTTGATGTCTGTGAATTTCTAATTTGTGAATTTCTAATTATGATTTTCTAAAGATTCAAATCCACCAAAGCCGTAGATGGCGCACTGGCGTCGACTTTTTTTTGCAGAGATAGGTAGCATACCTTTTGCCCAACCTTGCAGTAGCTGGAATGGAAAAGTGTGCTACCACTGGGTGGGAGTGGCTATATACATATAAAATACTTAGAAGTATGTAATAATTATAATATTATCTCTCCTCTGAACCCTCTTGTGTGTGCATCTTTATGGGGGCAATGTTGGCAACATTTTGACGATTAGGTATTTGTTTAAATTTTGTCTTAGGACGCCCCCCTCCCTTGAAGATAGGTCTTAAGGATACTCTAACCGAAGACTTTGAGTTTAAAAAGGCTCTTGTTTCCTGGGGAAGTTATTTGAATGAAAATTCAAGAATGCTATTTCAACTTAAACTTTTAGCTGTTTGAACCGCGTGCATTAGAAGTAGTTTTTATGACACTTGGTATTTACCAAGTGACATATAGCGATCGCAATTTCTGTCCGTCGGTCTGTCTGTCTGTCGGTCCCGGTTTTGCTATTTCGGGCACTTCCAGATAAGCTAGGACAATGAAAGTTGGCAGGCATTCAGGGACCAGACCAGATTAAATTAAAAGGGGTTGCTTCGCCGATTCGACCATCTGGAGGGGGAGTGGAGAAAACGAACGAGATAGTTGAGAAGAATTTTATTTTCGATAAACAAAATATTGCTGTTTCTAAGTGTGACTTGCTGGTCTAGTTTTATGTTGCTCGCTTAGGATCCGAGAGGTCTCGGGTTTGAATCTCGGGCCATCCTAATTTTTACATGAATAAGATCCGAAACTAGATACGTGATCAATATAGTGATCACTGAAAGTTCGCAGGCATATCAGGGACATGACCAGATTAAATTATAAATAGTCGTTTCCCCGACCGATCAATTAAGCCTCTTTTCTTGTAATGGTCCGGGTTGTAAACATTGTTTGTGTCACGTAACACCTTTTGAATTTATGTGTTTAAAGAATTGTGCATTTAGATATGTGTTTGAGTAATTGTGTTTGTATAACTGGCCTATGTTCGAAATAAAATAACTGTATAGAAATAAATAACAAAGGGTAAAACCTTTAGTTGAATCAGCAAAACAGAAAAAATTAGTGAAGTCTAAATGTTTTGTTTTCGCATCCGGAAACCCTTATCAGTGGAAAGACCGACAAAAAAAAAGAAATGGAAAGTAAAACATATAAGGAAGTGATAATGAATGAAATACTTAAAAACGAAAATATTAATTTGTTGTCCTTTTGTCAACAAAATACCAGAGAATCATTTAGAGGAACGCTCATTACTGTCGTCAAACAACTCTAAAAAAAAAAAAATCTTTTCTTGGTGTGAGGTGATTTTTTTTGGTATTTATATAGACAGACAGATAGATTTATTCAGTAGTAAACGCAACGATTAAAGACAGATACGTCATAATACGCCCTCCGCAAGCTTCTGGCTAGGAATGTAGGACGAAAAAACACGAAAACACTAAAAGAAGAAAGTGATGAATTGCCGACTGATTACTTGCCTATTGGCGCCGATTCACGACTAGGTTGGAGGAATGTCGAGCGAGGTTTTAAATGAAGATACCACAAAAGTCTATTTTCAAAAAAAAAATACTAAGAAAAAGACGTTTTTTTTTAAATCTAGAGCGTAAGGGCCTCCTTTCTCCCTTCTACAGTTGGTGCCATTGTACCCGACAAAAAAAAAGGCAGACTAAAGGTTCATACATAGTAAATAGTACCAACCCGGTACGTAACGGGAGAGGAGGTCAATAATAATAAAAACGTTCGAAACAAACAGTTCGTGGTAACGTAAGGACTGAAAGGGGAAATCAAACATAATTGTAAGTAAGGAGTGACCCGGCTCAGTAGTAATCAAAACTATAAAAAGTGAAATGTTGATACCAATAATAATATCAAAAGAATTTGATTTTTATGCTGATTTCATATATGTAAGTTTTATTAAGTTTTATCTTACCCATCAAGGGTTACGAGCCTGAGAAAATTTGCATGATTTTTGGAAAAAGGGATAAAAGTCATAGAATCTGAAGGAAAATCACACCATCAGATTCAGTGTATTAGAGAATTTTGTAGAGGTTTCAAGCTCATATCTGCAAAAATGTGGAATTTTGTATTTTTGCCAGAAGAAAGATCACGGATGCGTGTTTTTCTTCTTCTTTTTTAGGGTTGATCATATCTAAAACGTCGGAAGAGGGCTCATTTTAACGAAAATTAAAAGTTCTTGTGCCCTTTTTAAGTGACCAAAAAATTAGAGGGCAACTAGGCCCCCTTCCATATAACTTTTTTCCTCAAAATCATCCAATCAAAATTTTTTAGATAGCTATTTTGCTCAATATAGTTGAAAATATTTTACTTCTACCGCGAATTAATTTTCATAAAAATATACCTCTCTATAAATTTTCGATAACTGGTAATGAAAAATGCCACTAACACAGTTCTGGTAAAATAGATGGCCATAGGTGGGTGATAAATTATTTCATAGTTTTTCTTTCTTTTTCACGTTGTTTCCATATGTTTTAGTCTCCTTTTTAGGTCTTTTTTTTCTTGACATATATTTCAGGATATGGAAACGAACTATTTCTGCTTATTATTTTACTTCGTTTACTGTCATTATTGAAAGATCTGCCCGTGTTTGCTTCGGGTACCCATTCTATAATGGGTACCCGATTATTTTTATAATGGGTTTTATTATATTATAATGTATAAATATGTAATGGGTATTATTATTAATATATTATAATGGGTATACGATTATTTTTGGAGCCGAGTGTTGCGGAACTAGGGATTTGTACCAGCAGAAGGAGGTAGTCTTAAAGATTATTTCTGTGTTTAAAATGAGCTGTCTGTTAAATGTTTTGCGTGTTTAAATAAAGTTGAAATTCCAATCTTGAGAGCTAACAAGCTACAGAACTACCCTGGGATCCGTAAACACATTTTCAGGCTAAAAAAAAAACAACTCCTGAAAAGATTGTCTGGTGGCAAGAACTTTGTTAACGTAAAAAAGATATCGCATCTCAAAATTCAGTGTCACACCCCACCCCCTCGAAAAATAGATAAAAGATAGTCGGAACTAAAGTAAGGCGCATCAGGAACCCCTTAAAATAAAAATAATTTAAGCCTAATTATCTGTTTATCTGTAGAGTCTGATCATCTCATTAGTTGTTCAGTGGTGTGTCTTTTTTAATTTTTATGGCACTTGGTATTAACCAAGTGACATGTAGCAATCGCAAATTCTGTCGGTCTGTCTGTCCCTGTTGCGCTTCTTTAGGCACTTCCAGGTAAGCTAAGACTATGAAATTTGGCAGGCGTATCAGGAACCAGACCAGATTAAATTAGAAATTGTCGTTTCCCCGATTCGACCATCTGGGGGAGGGAGTGGGGGGACAGTTAAATTGGAAAAATGAGGTATTTGTAACTTACGAACGGGTGATCGGATCTTAATGAAATTTGACATTTGGAAGGATATCGTATCTCAGAGCTCTTATTTTAAGTCCTGACCGCGTCCGGTGACATTGGGGGGAGTTTGGGGGGAACCTAAAATCTTGGAAAACGCTTAGAGGGGAGAGATCGAGATGGAACTTGGCGGGAAAAATAAACACAAGTCCTAGATGCGTGATTGACATAACCGGAATTGATTCACTCTCTCTGGGGGAGTTGGGGGTGGGGGGAAGGTTTTAATTCTGAAAAATTAAAAAAATGACATATTTTTATCTTACGAAGGAGTGATTGGATCTTAATGAAATTTGACTTTTGGAAGGGATGTCATGTCTCAGAGCTCTTGTTTTAAATCCCGACTGGATCTGGTGACATTGTGGGGAGTCGGGGGGACTTAAAATCTTAGAAAACACTTAGAGTGGAGGGATCGGGATAAAACTTGGTGGGAAAAATAATTCCAAGTCCTAGATACGTGATTGAAATAACCGGAACGGATCCGCTCTCTTTGGGGAGCTGGGGGAGGGGGGTTAATTCTGAAAAATTAGAAAAAAGAGGTATTTTGCCATACGAATTAGTGATTCGATCTTAATGAAATTTGATGTTTGGAAGGATATCGTGTCTCAGAGCTCTTATTCTAAATCCTGATTGGATCTGGTGACATTGGGGGGGGGGGGGATCTAAAATCTTGGTCAACGCTTAGAGTGGTGGGATTCGGATGAAACTTGGTGGGAAAAATAATCATGATCACAAGTCCTAGATACATGATTTACATAACCGGAACGGATCCTCTCTCTTTGGGGGAGGGGAGGTTTAATACTAAAAAATAAGAAAAAATGAGGTATTTTTAACTTACGAAGCAGTGATTGGATCCTAATGAAATTTCGTATTTAGAAGAACCTCGTAATCCAGATCTCTTATCTTAAGTTCCAACCGGATCCAGGGTCATTGGGAGGGGGAGGACAGGAAATCTTGGAAAACGCTTAAAGCGGAGAGATTAGGATGAAGCTTGGTGGGAAAATAAGCACAAGTCCAAGATACGTGACTGGCAAAACCGGACCGGATCCGCTCTTTTTGGTGGAGTTGGGGGGGGGGGTGGGTGAGGAGAGTAATTTGGAAAAATTAGAAAAAAGGAGGTATTTGTAACTTACGAACGGGTGATCAGATCTTAATGAAATTTGATCTTTAGAAGGATTTTGTACTTTAGAACTCTAATTTTAAATTCTATCAGATCCGGTGACATTGGAGGGAATTGGAGGGGGAAACTGGAAATCCTAGAACCGGAAATCTTGGAAAACGCACAGCGTGAAGATGTCGGGATGAAACTTGATGGGAAGAATAAGCACAAGTTATAGATACGTGATTGACATAATTGGAACGGATCCGCTCTCTTTAGGGGAGCTGGGGGTTGTTAATTTGGAAAAGTTAAAAAAGGGGTATTTTTATCTTCATAACGGGTCACCGGATCTTAATGAAGTTTGATATTTAAAAGGAACTCATGTCTCAGAGCTCTTATTTCAAATCCCGATCAGATCTGTTGACATTGGCGGAGAGGGGGAAACCGGAAATCTTGGAAAATGTCGTAGATACGTGATTGACTTAACCGGACTGGATCCGCTCTCTTTGGGGGAGCTGGGGGGTGGGGTTCAGTGCTTTGGCGAGTTTGGTGCTTCTGGACGTGCTAAGACTATGAAAATTGGTAGGCGTGTCGGGGAGCTGCACAAATTGACTTGATAAAGCCGTTTTCCCCAATTTGACCATCCGGGGGCTGAAGGGGGAGGAAACATCAGAAAAATTGAGGCATTTTTAACTTACGAGTGTGTGATCGGATTCTAATGAATTTTGATATTTAGAAAGACCTCGTGGCTCATAACTCTTATTTTAAATCTTGACCGGCATTAAGCCTCTGATTTTCCTTTTAAATCAATTTATTGATTCTTAGAATTTTGCCAGAGCTCATACCGTATAAGTTTTTGGCTCTTGGCTCTTCCGACCTCGTCACAAGTGCCATATGAGCTCTTAGCTCTTGTTTGTTTTCCTTTTTGCATATGTATGCACGTTCGATTGAATTCTATTTATTAATAAATATAAGGTTCTTCTCTACCCAAGGGCTTAGCTTTTTTGGTCGACTGAGGCCCTTCATCTTTGAATTGTGCAAAAAATATAGGAACAGAAGGATTTTTTTTACATTTCTAAAGAAGGTACAAAAAGTTATTTTAAGAATATAGAGAACTGGCCTTATGTTTAAAATCCCCGCTGCCCACTCCCCATTCACCCCAATTGGCGTCTCTGGAACGGTAACTTCCAGATTAATAAAGGATTAGGAAAGGGCAGCTCATTTGAATTCAGATGGGAAGCGTCTAATACCTTTAAGTGATGATAAAACGTATAAAGAATTAGCATGGAGGGTAGTCAGTGAACGCTATAATTCAACTAAAATTGTTGTTCTGTTACAGAAATCTGGAAAAAAATAATAGTTATACGCACAAAATTATGACATTTGATCATATAAACACTGATAGAATTGAAGTGGAGGAAATGAATATAAATATCCACACGAAGATATGAAATTGAATTTCAGTAGCTAATTGTTCCATAATTAGTTATGACACGAAAAATTAAAATTTGTAGAATCAGGGTCTTTTCAAGGGTAGATATCGCGGTTTTTGAAACGGATCCACTGTACAATTCTGCCTTTCGTTAATAGACGTTACATTATCTCTTTTTTCAACTCAAATAAATATATTGCTGGAACTCTTCCAAGATTGAATCATTGAATTTTGATGCAGTGATTTGTGTACTCCAGTGCTACTTAATTAGCCGCTTATTTATGGGAACTATTTATTATGAGATGTTAGAAAGCAAATTACAAGTATTATTGGAATTGAAATTGAGACACCAAGGAGGACTCGGGATAAGAATTAGAATCGGTACTAGTCTGACTAGCCTAACTATTTTGCGAAACTATATGTAACGTTGAGAAACGAAAAATCACATTTTCATTTTCTGGGAATCTATTTTTTTTTCTCAGCCCTATGTAAGAATTGGGGCTTAAAAACATGCTCGTTTCGTTTTTCCAATATCCCCCTTTCTCCCCCTTGGTTTTGAATCTCTTATTTACAAATCGTACCATAACTTAAAATGCACAAAAAAACACATGATTCATGTGCACGGGGTTGGAACTTAAGTACTCGCAGTTTTGAAATAGTATATGACCCCTAAGTAATTTTTTTTACGGGTGTTTAAATATCTGTGAGATTGAGTAATTGTGTCTTTTGGTTATTTTATTCCATCTTGACTAAACTTTTTCTTCTTTGCAGCCAGGGGTGCCAGATTCACAAAAATGCTGGGGGGAGGGCTTTAAAATTTATTTGTTGAAATCCAGGAGGGGTATGTTTTTTTAAATTTACTTCAATAAAATTGCCAAAAAAGAGTATTTTTAAAAACCCCAGCCCAGTTGAAACCTTTGTTAGCACCTTACTAACTTATTTACAAGTTTGGTATGGTAAATCTTAATTTCCTCAGTAAAGTCTACCGCAACTGGAAACCTTTTCTTAGTAATAAAAAAAACTACACCTTCCTTCATCGTAAAAACAGCGTATCTTTAAGATTGTAAAAGTACAATTAAATACCTAGCTGATGATGTAGACAACTATAATTAGCGCTGGAAGTATACTTGATTATGTAAATAGTAGCTTATAATATGTATTTTAATCTATTCACTGCAACTCTTCATGGTCGGGTTTTCCCCTCTAACTTAAAAGTTGAATGCTGGCACATCCGCCATTCAATTTTCTAGGATTTAAATACCAAAAGCGAAAGGGAAATCCCCCATCGTGAGTTCAAATTAATATGAAGGCTCTTTGTCATTAATCTAGACTATGGGCGTCGTAGCCGAAATTCTAATGTTCTTGGCAATTGTGTTGGTTGAGTTTTACTATGAAATTTTTAAATAAACCTTTTTTAACAAATTTCTACGAGTGACAGAAGGTTTGGGTATGGTGAAAAAAAAAAAAAAAGTGGTATGTTCGTCAGAGTTTCACTATCCTAACTAGCAGAAATAATTCCCTCTAAAGTAACGATACCTCAATTTTCACGTTTTCCAAGATTTTTGGTTTCCCCCTCCAACCCCCAATGTCACCGGATCTGATCGGGATTTAAAATAAGAGCTCTGAAGCAGAATATCCTTCTAAATATCAAATTTCATTAAGGTCTGATCACCCGTTCGTAAGTTACAAATACCTTATTTTTTCTATTTTTTCCGAATTACCCCCCCTCCCCAACTCGACCAAAGAGAGTGGATCCTGTCCGGTTATGTCAGTGTGCTTATTCTTCCCACCAATTTTCATCCTGATCTCTCCACTCTAAGCGTTTTCCAATATTTTCGGTCCCCCCTAACTCCCCCCCCCCCAATGACACTGGATCCGGTCGATACTTAAAATAAGAGATCTGAGTTACGAGGTCCTTCTAAATATGAAATTTCATTAAGATCCGATCACTCCTTCGTCAGTTGAAAATACCTCATTTTTTCTAATTTTTCAGAATTAACCCTCCCCCCAACTCCCCCAAAGGGAGTGGATCCGTTCCAGTTATGTCAATCACGTATCTAGGACTCGTGCTTATTTTTCCCACCAAGTTTCATAGCGTTTCTAAGCGTTTTCCAAGATTTTAGGTTTCCCCCTCCAACTCTCCCCAATGTCACCGGATCCGGTCGAGATTTAAAATAAGAGCTCTGAGACACGATATCCTTCCAAATATCAAATTTCATTAAGATCCGATCACCTGTTCGTAAGTTAAAAATACATCATTTTTTCTAATTTTTTCGAATTAACCGTCCCCCCACTCCCCCCCCCAGAGGGTCGAACTGGGGAAACGACTATTTCTAATTTAATTTGGTCTGGTCCCTGATACGCCTGCCAAATTTCATCGTCCTAGCTTATCTGGAAGTGCCTAAGCTTAAATAAAGTTTTCACTTCCCGAAGACTTATCACTGACACTTGCACAGAGGGGCGGGTAGGGGGGATGCCCACCCAAGAATGTTTCGAAAGTCTTTTTATCGCCAGATGAAACTATGCTGAAAATCTGTATTTTTCACCCTCCCCCCTCTTTAAGAAAACTGCAGTACTATCCCCTTAAAATATCATTGAGTCGCCTACGTATGCATACATACAGGGGCGGGTAGAGGAAATATGTACCCAAAAAGGAGTAGAAGAATCCTCCATCCTCTCCCTCCCAGAAAGAAAACGTTGACACAAAGTAGCGGTCTTTGATGTCCCCCTCCCTGACTTGAAAAACTGCGTTACTACCCCTTTAAAAATAACTTTTTATAGCTATACGCACGGATGTGCTAGTGGAATGTCTACAAAATGCTTAGAAGAATCATCCTCCCCCTTCCCCAAAAAATTCACGCAAAACTGCACTTCTTTGGTTTTTTAGACCCCCCCCCCTCTTACATATTTCTTATAAAAAAAAAAGTCTGCAATACTGTCCCCCCAAAAAAGACTAAAACGCCCACTTTTACAGTGAGCTATTTTCCTAAACATTCTTAGTCCTCCAAGTTTTGGGATTATTGATTCTAATGTTTAATTTAGGCCGTATATTCATCTAAAATCGTATTTGTTTGCTAACTCCTTTTTGTCTTAGTTATGAAGTTTGTTTTCTTTGCAGTATTTCCCGATCTTGGAGTCCGACATAAATCCAGTGAAGAGGACGACATGGACAAGGTAATAGTTTTTCCTATTTTTTTAGGGGGAGGGGGGGCATTTTAGTTTTCTTTTTCCTGTATACGATGAAGTCTAAAAATGATATTTATTCCATTATATAGCAAAAGAAATTCCATATCACGTTTTGTGTTAAGAGCTAAAGTTGCATAAAACCTGCCGTTAAAAACAGTCAAATAAGTAGATGAACCTTAGATTTAAATTCTAAATTACATATAAATAATTTTAAACCTGTAAGAAAAATATAACTTAAAACTAAAACATAAATAATAATAACAAAAAACAAGCTGTAATTAAATATAACAAAGGGGAGTTGATAGCGAAATTAAAAAATATAACCAGGAAGATATTAGAAAGATAAGCTAACATATACAAAACATTTTGTATCATATGCTGACAAAACACCAAAGGATTTGTTTGCTCCGGGTCTTGGCAATCTGCCTATTTTGGTTACACTCTTTTACATTATTCAACTTACAATTCATACACCATGGCTGCAGCAGTATCTCGACATAGTAAAGAACGAACCACGGCCCATTGGAACCAAAAATTAAAAGACGCGTAAAAAATTTGCTATTGAGAAAAAATTGCCATTTATGGCTGATTCAGGAAAGTTTTTTTTTTTTTTTTTTTTTTTTTTTTTTTTTTTTTTTTTTTTTTTTTTTTTTTTTTTTTTTTTTTTTTTTTTTTTAGTCCCAATAATAAAAGTTTGTTGTGAAAATATAATTATGAGAATTTTGTAGAATCGTCTGAAACCCCTAAAAAATGCTGTAAGATACTACTCTTCTGCAAGAGGAAATGTTTTCGTCGTAGCTTTGAAGGATGCCAGACGCCTAGAATTTCTTATCTCATTAAATTTATATTCCATACATAAGGTGCAAAATTTCTAATTACAAAAGTAGATCAAGTCATATTTTTAAATGAGAAAAGGCAAATAAAGAGGATTTGGTGAGTCAAAGGTAAATTGGATAAGGGAATAACCAAAATTCAGTCAATATAAATAAATTTGGAAACGACGAGAGAAAACCAACTTGAAACTAGCTACAACATGTACAATGCAAAGCGAACAAGTTTTTTAGAATAGAATATTTTTATTTAAACTCAAATATGTTAATATAAGCGTAACATACCTAATGAAACATTTAGTTTCATTCAAAAGGAGACAGAAGTTGCATTTAAGTTTCCTAGAAAAGGGGAAAGGCGTCAAATTACGGTTATTACGGTGCCCGTCGAGCCAAATTACGGTCACTAATAATGGTCGTCTTTATGGTAACTATTCTTTGGTTTTCTAGGAAGCGGTGGGTCTAAATTAATTTATTGAATATGATGAAGATTGAAGATTATAAATATGATTTTTGAAAAAGGGGGAGTACCTAGCGATTTTAGGAGAACTTTAATTAAACCCCTCTATAAAAAAGGTTATAATAGTAAGTGTGGTAATTATTGAGGTATTAGCTTGGTTTCCGTGCGAAGTAAAAAGGAGAAACAAGTTGCCTTTAAGTTTCCTAGAAAAGGGGCGCCGTTATCTTGCGTCAAATTACGGTTATTACGGTGCCCGTCGGTGCCAAATTACGGTTACTAATAATGATCGTCTTTATGGTAACTATTCTTTGGTTTTCTAGGAAGCGGTGGGCCTAAATTAATTTACTGAATCTGATGAAGATATAATATTATGAATATGATTCTTGAAAAAGGGGAAGTACCTAGCGATTTTAGGAGAACTTTAATTAAACCCCTCAGTAAGAAAGGTGATAAAAGTGAGTGTGGTAATTATAGAGGCATTAGCTTGGTTTCTGTACGAAGTAAATTAATTAGTATGATGATACTTTTTAGACTTAGAGATGCTGTAGATAATGTTTCAAGTGAGTAATAGTAATAATATTATAATATAATAATAGTAATAATAGTATAATAACAACAATAATAATAGTAATAATAATAATAATATAGTAATGAATAATAATAATTGTAATACTAGCATGGTTTCAGGAAAGGGAGAGTACTCATCGACCAAATTTTCACTCTTAGAGTAATAATTGAGAAGTGCCTGAGTCATCAGACCCCTTTAGTCCTTGGTTTTAAAGATTATTAATTAAAGTAAAAAAAAAAACTTTCCGAAAAAGAAGTTTTCAAAGAAAAGTAAAGGTCATTTTAGACTTCTGATATAAATACCAGTTAAAATTCAAACTCAAAACGACCAGAAATTACTATTAAAGAATAAATAAAACCCAAAACGAACAAAAAATTAAACGAACAATCGTAGAAAAAAAAACATACAACAAGTAATAATATAAACGAACTAATAAATCTTAAAGCGAGTAATGCTCAAATTGAATGTGCAAATCAAGCTTAAAACAAAAAAAAGATATTTTGCTATTGAACTATAAATGAAACTCAATAACAATTAAATAAACAATCAATTTAATTCAATTTAATTAAATAAACAATCAATGCAAACAAACATACAATGATACTAATATAAATGAATAAATAAATCTTTAAACGAGTGGAACTTAATTGAATATTCAAATCAAGCTTGAAACAAACAAAAATCACTACAAACAAGAATTTGGGTATCGCCTCCTTCTCTCACTGTAAAAGTCTACTGTGTCATCGACGCTTTACTGAAAACTCTCTGTGTCTTGAACAGTCTTGGAAAGTATAAACAAAATCAAATTGAGTAGTTGATGTGTCTTACTGAATTATTGAATATTAGTTATTGAAAGATCTTTTAGTTCAAAATTTCATTTTCATTTTCAATGCTCTAAGAAATAGAAAAAAAAATATTTGTAATATAATTCGTTTTCAGTGAAGCTCCAATGCCGCAGTAGGCTCTAGGTTTTTACAGTTAAGGAAGAGGACAGTATCCAATCTCTTGTTTGTAGTGAAACTATATTCGTCTTGAACTATCTTAGAAAAAACTAATGAATTCAACTGAATATGTGATATATAAAGATATTAATTGTTGAAAGCTCATCAGTTCAAAATTGTACTGTGATTTTAATGTTCATTTTCATTATCAAGTATAAAAGAAAATATCCGTGATATAATCCGTTTTCGGTATAGCGCCAATGACGCAGATATTAGACTTTTACAGAGAGAGAGAGGGTTTAACATACAACGCCTACCCCCGGGCCCTGGGGGGTTTTGTTGACTCCATAAGTTTTTGTTATCTAATCTTTTGACTATTTTTTTTAATAACTCTCTCAAAATTTTTGTTTGATGCATTTGGGGAAAAAGGGGGTGGAGGGGGAGGAGTGGCTAGTTGCCTTCAGATCTCCTTTGACTCTTTAAAGTGAACTACAACTTTCAATTTCCAGTTAAATGGGCCCTCTGAAGTTTGTACGAGTATCCCTTCCATAAGAACGATATATGCCCCTAGGGCATAACTTACAACGTCTGCTTTGGGCCTTTGGGGGCTGTGTCGACCCTGGAGTTTTGTTATATGATCTTTGAACTATTTTTAACAAACTGGCTACCTCAAAATTTCTATCGGATGTATTTGGGGAAAAGAGGGTGTGAGGGGTGCTAGTTGCCCTCTGATCACTTTTGACTCTTAAAAAGGGCACTAGAACTCTCGATTTTCAATTAAATGAACCCCTTTTGAAGTTTACACGATGACCCCTTCCATATGAACTGTCTCTGGGAAAAAGAATAATAGTAAAAACTGTTAGCACGTATTTTATAAACGGTATTTCATTTCCGCCAAAGTTGATGTTTCAGTTTCAACTTGCCCTTTATCAACTTCATTTTTTATTCATTTATTTCAAATTACCGTCGAAATAAAAACAGGAAATAAAAGTCTCGTCTTTTCCCATAAATCGAGTATTCAATTTCCGGTTCGCGTTCCGTTTGTCCTTTTTTTCTTGATCTGTCGGCAGTGATATGTTGTTTTTAACTGATAGTCTAATATTTGTCTTTTGGGTTTGAGAATTTGATGATGACAGATATTGGCAGTCGACAAGTTTCCGGCACTAGAAACTAAATTGTCCATGTGTTGGAAAGAAAAAAATTGCGAATAATTCACTTTGCCAATATAAACTGTAAAGAAAATTCTTACGTCAAATAATGGCTAGACTGTTTCGTTGAAGTACCGAGGACAGTGAAAAGGAAATCTACTTATTTGAAATGATTAAGTTGAAATTTACACAACCATACAGGTCAAAAATTGGGAATCTGTTTTTCAGTGAAAAAGACCTCGGTGTAGTTTCAAATAAAAAAAAAAAATGTGGGCGAAAAATCTGCTGAAAATGAGCTAAAACATGACACTAAACAGCTTAAGAAGGTCTAATTACCTGTACCGGCATTTGCAGTAGCACCGGTGTTTTCTAACTCACCTGGTATCTGAAATTCATATGTCTCTTGTGAATTGTTTAACTGCGAGTTCTCCATACTTACTGTGACTGAGGTTGCAGAGTCACGCTGCTGACCCCCATCCAAAGCAAAGGGATTGGTTACATCGGGACTCGAACCCACACTCGAAGGACTTAGGATTTAGAATGTGTATGTGTTCTTTGAAGGTGCATTTGTCTTTGGGAATCAATGCATTGTTCATTTTTGAATTTTTGTGGTAAAACAGTATTGTCGAATTCTATTTATTTTCACGGTTCATCATGGCAACACTGACAAAAATGTGACTTTGCCCCTGAAATCTTCATACATTTTGAGCTCTTCATACTCATCGTGGATGAGGTTGCAGAGTCACGCTGGGGTTACATTGGGACTCGAACCCACAATCGAAGGACTTAGGATTAAGAATGTGTATGTGTTCTTTGAAGGTGCATTTGTCTTTGGGAATCAATGCATTGTTCATTTCTGAATTTTTGTGGTAAAACAGTATTGACGAATTCTATTTATTTTCACGGTTCATCATGGCAACACTGACAAAAATGTGACTGTGCCCCTGAAATCTTCATACATTTTGAGCTCTTCATACTCATCGTGGATGAGGTTGCAGAGTCACGCTACTGACCCTCATCCAAAGCAAAAGGATTGGTGGTTGCACTGGGACCCGAATCCACACTCGAAGTACTTAGGATTAAGAATGTGTAGGTGTTCTTTGAAGGTGCATTTGTCTTTGGGAATCAATGTATTGTTCATTTCTGAATTTTTGTGGTAAAACAGTATTGACGAATTCTATTTATTTTCACGGTTCATCATGGCAACACTGACAAAAATGTGACTGTGCCCCTGAAATCTTCATACATTTTGAGCTCTTCATACTCATCGTGGATGAGGTTGCAGAGTCACGCTACTGACCCTCATCCAAAGCAAAAGGATTGGTGGTTGCACTGGGACCCGAATCCACACTCGAAGTACTTAGGATTAAGAATGTGTAGGTGTTCTTTGAAGGTGCATTTGTCTTTGGGAATCAATGTATTGTTCATTTCTGAATTTTTGTGGTAAAACAGTATTGACGAATTCTATTTATTTTCACGGTTCATCATGGCAACACTGACAAAAATGTGACTTTGCCCCTGAAATCTTCATACATTTTGAGCTCTTCATACTCATCGTGGATGAGGTTGCAGAGGCACGCTGGGGTTACATTGGGACTCGAACCCACAATCGAAGGACTTAGGATTAAGAATGTGTATGTGTTCTTTGAAGGTGCATTTGTCTTTGGGAATCAATGCATTGTTCATTTTTGAATTTTTGTGGTAAAACAGTATTGTCGAATTCTATTTATTTTCACGGTTCATCATGGCAACACTGACAAAAATGTGACTGTGCCCCTGAAATCTTCATACATTTTGAGCTCTTCATACTCATCGTGGATGAGGTTGCAGAGTCACGCTGCTGACCCTCATCCAAAGCAAAAGGATTGGTTGCACTGGGACCCGAATCCACACTCGAAGTACTTAGGATTAAGAATGTGTAGGTGTTCTTTGAAGGTGCATTTGTCTATGGGAATCAACGTTTTTTTTGTATATGGACAATTATATGGATTTGTCTATTAAAAAAAAAAAATTGAATTTTTGTGGTCAAACAGTATTGTCAAATTTCATTTATTTTTACGGCTCATCATGGCAACACTGACAGAAATGTGACTGTGCCCCTGAAATCTTCATATATTTTGAAACAACAAAAAGAAGAAGCTCAGAAAATGTCGGTTTCAGGTTTGAATAGGCCTAAGTTGTGTCTAGGGGGCAGAAAAAATTTGTGTTTTGATACTCCTGGTACTTTAACGTTAGTCTATATCAGTGAGAGCGGACTATTTGATCCTGGTGTCTCCAATGTTCTTTTAAAATTTTTATACATCAAGAAGCTATTATTATATAAAGTCAAATTGTAAATAAAATTGAACAGTGTAAATAAAGTTAAAGATAAAACGCAATTAATAAGGCATATATATTCCATAAATGTGATTTATTTCCACCAAAGTTGGTATTTTTAAGGATTTTTGGGGTCATTAATTACAAAAAATGAAAATCATCTAAAGTATCAAAAAATCTATAAATTGTCTGTTTTTATCGATAAAATCTGATTTTTCAGTCATTTGTTGCATTAGGCTAAAATGAAAGCTCGAAACATTTTGCTCAAAATTCTTCGTTGACCCCCCACAAATCTTCAATCAACAAATTCCCATTCCTCATTCATGCTTACTGCTCAGTTATCAAGTTACCTTAAGTAACTCCCTGAAAATTAAGTGAGAAATTTAGATAGTTCTCTCTCTCTCTCTCTCTCTCTCTCTCTCTCTCTCTCTCTCTCTCTCTCTCTCTCTCTCTCTCTCTCTCTCTCTCTCTCTCTCTCTCTCTCTCTCTCTCTCTCTCTCTCTCTCTCCCCTCTCTCTCTCTTCCTCTCTCTCCCCCTCTCCCTCTTTCTCTCCTTCTCTCTCTCCCTCACTCACTCACTCATTCGCTTGCTCTTACACAGACACTTTTTATCTAGAATTTTATTATAGGAAGATATTAGATAACTCTTGGGCAAGTTATAATGCCTTTGGCTTTCTTTAATTGTTCTAGTAATAAAATCATCTTATTTTTTTTTCTAGAATCTTGTTCCAGTGGATCCAGCAAGGGAGGTGCCATCCGTTGAATCCCAACCTCCTGGGAACATGCCTGATGGCAAAGAGCTTGGCAATGACGTTTATATTTACGGAACCCCAAAAGACGATACGACCACTTCGTTTTTCTCACAGCCTGGTGTACTCGCAGGTATTTCTTATTATCACGATTGCAGCAAAAGCTGCAACCTAGTAAAGAGCAAACCACGGCCTATAGTATCCCAAGTTTTCAAAATGACTTAAAAAATATTGAAGTCCAAAAATGCTTGCGTTTATTTCAAAATAATGACTTTCGCTTCAGTCCACGCGTCAGAACCATACTTGACCACTGTCATCGTTGTAGCTTCCAATTACTCACTTTAAGGGGAAAATATTCACATGGGATTGATTTACGAAACACCGTTCCGTATATAATGGTGACAGTCCCGGCCCGCTCCGTCGCCACTCCTTAATTAGCACAGATATAGCCATAGACCTTTGTTTGCAGACCAGGTAGTTCGTTCGTGATTTTTTTATTATTATTATTATTATTATTATTCATTCATCTTGTCTTGTATGATTTTTTTTACTTTTTCTATATACTTTATATTATATACTAGTATATACGTTTTACTTTTCCTTTATACTGATATATACTTATACTTCATAGTTTATTGTTTACTTTATAAGTTACTCTTTATTTTTCTGATCTTCCTGGTATTCTACAAAGTAGTAAACCAAACACATTAGCTCGAGTTGGTGTTTTTTTTTGTTTTTTTTTAAGCGTAGTTAGATTAAAGTTTTGTTAGTTAGTGTAGTTTAGTTTTTATTAGTGTAAAACAAAGAGTAAAAGCATCATTCGATTCCGCTTTCAACACCGTTCCGTATATAATGGTGACAGTCCCGGCCCGCTCCGTCGTCATTCCTTAATTGGCACGGATATAGACCTTTGTTTGCAGACCAGGTAGTTCGTTCGTTTTTTTGTTGTTTTTTTTTTCATCTTGTCTTGTATGATTTTTTGTACTTTTCTTATATACTAGTATATACTTTATGCTAGTATATACTTTATACTTTTCCTTTATACTGTTGTACTTATACTTTATAGTTTATTTTTTACTTTATAAGTTACTTTTTATTTTTCTTTGATTTTTTTTTACCCGTACCAGTTTAAAACTTGATGATGAGTAAGGTTTTACCTCATAAGTGATTTTCACTAACACAAATGTTGCACTTGCATTTTACGTAAAATAAAAAATTAAAAGAAAAAAAAAGAATTGGTAAAAGAAAAGAATAAATTGGTAGCAAATGATGAAACATCATTGCAATAAAACTAAAAAAAATAGGAGCAGGTGTGCAAAAAGTGTCAGAGTGGGCAGTAGCAGAACTCGACAAAATTCCAAAAGCTGCCGACAAATATCGGGATATCATGCCCCCCAGGGAAATAAGAAGCTATCAAAAATGGAAAATGAGGAACCGTCCTTTTTAAATCAGGGTAAAAACAAAACTCTTGAGTAGTACTAGTCTGGAAGCACTGGCATTTTCTGACGAAATCTGCCGACAAATTTCACTAGGCCATGAAAACTGCCAAAATGTATGGCTACTATTCTACTCCGCTTTTTGCACGCCAGAATAGGAGTAATAAAAGGCGAGATTGGGTATAAATTAATTGTCCATGGTATAAATTACGTGCCCATGCAAAAGTAGTCAAAAAACGGTAAACCCAGTTAAGTAATGGTAATAGATAATAAGCTTACAACAGTCAAACCTGTGAAATAAGAGTTTTCTTATTTCGTCGAATACTGCTTTGCTAGATATAAGGGTGTCCCTCAGCTAGGATGCTTTAGCGTCGTTGCTCTAGAGAGTAGCATACCCCTCCCCCTAACACCTCTGTTATACACAGTTTCAACGTGGATTTTAACATAGCAGCAGTGCTTTCACTACAGGCAGGTACCTATGATTTTTCGGGGGGGGGGGTAATTGAAAAAACAACTTTATTTTGAACTTTGGGTAAGAAATGCCTAGGAATTTAAGAAAATTTTGGATATTGGAGGGTTTTCCCGAATATCCCCCAAGAGAAAACTCTTTCAAATTCAATTATTTTCAAGAGCAGGATCAGTGGTCGGTAAGGATTTGACTATTAATACATCCGACCAGTAAGTTTGTCGAAAGTTTTTTTTTTGTGTGAACCGTTCCCCCCCCCCCCCCCCCCCCCTTCCATTCTTCCTGATACAGCATCCAGTTGAGAGACAACTCAGCAAAATGACCAGCACTAACAGTTGAAGCTTGAACCATTCAAGCCTCAACTTACCTTACGAAGAACCATTCAGGCTTTATTTTACGAAGAACCATTCAAGCTTCAACTTACGAAGAACCATTCAGGCTTCGTTTTACGAAGAACCATTCAAGCTTCATTTTACGAAAAACCATTCAAGCTTCAACTTACGAAGAACCATTCAGGCTTCGTTTTACGAAGAACCATTCAAGCTTCATTTTACGAAGAACCATTCAAGCTTCAACTTACGAAGAACCATTCAGGCTTCATTTTACGAAGAACCATTCAAGCTTCAACTTACGAAGAACCATTCAGGCTTCATTTTACGAAGAACCATTCAAGCTTCAACTTACGAAGAACCATTCAGGCTTCATTTTACGAAGAACCATTCAAGCTTCATTTTACGAAGAACCATTCAAGCTTCAACTAACGAAGAACCATTCAAGCTTCATTTTACGAAGAACCATTCAAGCTTCAACTTACGAAGAACCATTCAGGCTTCATTTTACGAAGAACCATTCAAGCTTCAACTTACGAAGAACCATTCAGGCTTCATTTTACGAAGAACCATTCAAGCTTCAACTTACGAAGAACCATTCAGGCTTCATTTTACGAAGAACCATTCAAGCTTCAACTTACGAAGAACCATTCAGGCTTCATTTTACGAAGAACCATTCAAGCTTCATTTTACAAAGAACCATTCAAGCTTCAACTTACGAAGAACCATTCAGGCTTCATTTTACGAAGAACCATTCAAGCTTCAACCTGTGAAGAACCATTTTTACAATTTAAAAAGACAATTTTTAAATTATTTTTACATGCTTTTAATTTACGTTATCACAGGTTTCCGAATTGCTAATAATAAATTATTTAGAACCATTTTTAACGACTGTATCATAATTAATGCTATTCTTAAGTCGGCTCTTATCGGCTATGTCTACTTCAAAAACTTATTCTTTGTCTTCTTTGAATGTCTTTCCAAGATAAAGGCTTTCCAATCCATTATGTCTATTAATCCACCAGATATAACTGTTGGAAAAAAACAAACAAACAAGAAAAACACAGAAACAAAGTTTAAAGTTGTTGAAGTGTTACTATTTGATTTTGTGGTGTTTAGAAACTCTTCAAGTTATGAGGAAGTATGAGGTTATGAAAATTGAACTGAGCTAATGAAAAGTGAAGAATTTTCTGAAGAAAGACAATTTTTAATTTTGTGTTACTGTAACTGTCTGGGCCTTTAAATTAAGTTCCGAACTGAGTCTCTATACAGACAGGCCTATTAGGCTTAGGTCGCTTGTTCGCCTGCTACTCCAGGTGACATTTCGGTCAACCAGTTTTTAAATACAATCTAAGTGAACATTTTAGCTATATGCCCAATAGATACTCGGCAGAAGATTCATGAAAGACTAAAAAAGGAACTAACGAAAAACTGAAAGGAGAAAAACTAAAAAGGAAAAATCTGAGAATCTGAGAAAAAGGAAAAGAATTGAAAAATCTTGCTTCCTGAAAAAGTTCTTCTGTAAAATATGAATGTAAAATATTTATAAGGACAATATAAAAAAAAAAATAAGGACAACTTAAGTGACGTATGTTGACAGTCCATACCTTAAGTTTCGTAGTTGACTTGTGAGCCGTTGTAAAATGGCCATTAAGTCACGGCACATTACGTACAGCCTCTTATCTTCTTGTCGACTTACCTACATCGTAGCTATTGTTCAGTTTAAAAATTCCTCATTCCGCATCAATCCTCAAGCAAATAATACGATGTCCTGTCCAGGGGGTTTCCTTATATAAATTTAGAAACACTAGAACTGTTTCCCAGATAGTAAATGAAATTAGATCTACGTTGCATGGGCAACGTGAGGTGTTGCGGCAACCTTTGCTCGGCTTCGCCGAGTAAAGTGTTGCGAGAGCAACACTTTGGTTTTGTTTCCTTGCTGCGACTAAACGCTGAAGTTGTTAATCTGTAAGGATGCTAAAATACATACTGGGTACACCAACTCGCAAAAGTTGCAAACTCCTCATTGCTAAAGATGATTGTAGCCTTACACCCGATTATTACTTACAAGTCCCCTACATGTCTTACCTCTGGAACCAAATTGGTCTTACCATCAAATACATCGGAAACAAAAAATAGGTACACCAACTAGTAAGGGTTGCGAACCCCTCATTGCCGAGGATGATTATGAGCTAACAGCCGACTGTTGCTTACAACTCCCCTATATGTCTCACAATTGGTATCGGCCTATTTTTGGTTTCAGTGTGTACCTTACTACTGAAGTTGTCAACCCCTTTAAACTTTCAAACTGGTATATCTCATGAAGGAATTTTTGTACAAAAAAATGGATGACATACACTTTAATCAGCTCATCAAAAGCTATCGATTGCCGTCGAAAAAAAAATCTATCTGTCTTAGTTCAAAAGTTGACTTTTTTGCCGTAGGCCAACTTTCTAACGTCATCACTTAGAAAGGAGCAAAGGATAAACTCTAATTTCTTTAGCAATGAGAGAACTTTTAAAGTTTAAGAGGCACATCTGATACCATTTCTCTACCGCAATCCCAAGTGCGAAAAACCGAATGATAAACTCAGGCGAAATCACGGCAGCACTTTCGGACCCGTGGGAAAATGCCGCTTTTTTGCTTCTCTAAATTTTTCTATTTATCACTCAAAGAAGATATATTGGCTGTGGGGCAGGGTAACTGTCGCATATATTTAACACTTATAGATTTTAGTCCATCTTCAATTTGAAACTGGTGCCTGCCTGCTTGCCTGCTAGAACGGAGCTCTCCACTCGAAAGCAGAAACATGGTTTGATGAAACGAAAGCTTGGCTGCATAACTTCAGATAGTCCTCTCTGACATAGGCTATACAACTCCTCTTCACTTCACACACTATAGGCTCTGGCTCAAGGACAAGCAAAAACCATCCTTTTTGGCCCCAGGCAAGAGTTCTACGAAACTTTCCAAAATGTAAAGTCATATTCATCAATCCGGCCTAAGGTCCACACTTTCCGTAAAAACCGCAGAGGTTAGACCCTTACCACTTTCTAGGAATAAGCTGAAATCGGGGTGCTAGGAACAAAAAAAAAAAAAAAAAAACACGACAAAACCAAAGTGTTGCTCTCGCAACACAATGATATTATTTCTAGTGGCTTCTTTTATTCTATTTAGGTTTAAGGGAATTTATGAATTTACTTGCGTATTTACATTTGTTGGCTTACTTTTTTAGGGTGGCGAACGTGTTTCGCCTGTAACACAGTCGTAACCCCTCTCCCCTGTATCGCTGCTTTGGACCAGTGTGCTTGCATACTGTTACCACACATGTGTTGTGAGATGGGTACTAAAAACTCACCATCTGTCTCAAATTTGAACCATCCGTTGCTTAGAATGACCTTTAATTGAATATCTTGCGATACAAGGCTTTACTTTCTAAGTGACGGTTCGCAGGTTCAAACACACGCGTCGCAAGGAAGTAAGTAACCTTGATGTTCTTCTGTATGCCTTTAATTGAATGGAAGTGATCGCATGACAACATTTTCAACTAATCAGAGGAGTTTTCCACTGACGTAAAGCTATTGAAAGGAAGGTGGCATTTTTTGAATTAAAGTTAGGACATTTGAGTGAATTCAGTGTGTCGCTGACACCCAATGAAAATCACTCTTTCACGAGTAAAATCAGAATCCTGCGCTACTGTTGCATCAAATTTGAATCAAACTAAGTTTGACACAGGTTGTTCAAATTTAAGACAGATAGCCGAAATAATGATTCTGCGCAGATGAAACTGGCGGACCATGTTTGACACATTCTTTTGCTAGTTGTACTGTTCATAGAATAAGAAGGAAGGATGGGGGCTCGCACTGGATTGATGAAAATCTTTCAACTACTAGAAATTTTTTCACCGAATTCTTAATAGTACTCGCGTAGCACCAAAGTTTTCACTCCCTAATCATCTAGAATTAAAATCCTTACAGGACTAAGACTTGAACAAGGCATAAGAAGTCTACCATTTGTGACATACAATATATACATATCGGAAGTATGTTAGTATTATTCTTTTTTAAATATATATAGTCGTTGTTACGCCAAAAGTTGTGTCTAATATTTTTGAAGTCTGAGGTATTGTGACATACCCTTTGCTGAGCTGTTTTGAAAGGGAGGACTAGCGGGACAGCCCCGCTAGGATCCCGATAATCCCGCCGTTTTGAAAGGGAGGATCGAAGCGTGATTGAACATACATAGCTCTGTTATTGGTTAAACTGTTTCAGAATGTCCCTCAAATTTGGAATCGACAATCTAAGAAATTCTTATAAATCAATTTTGTTGAAGAAGGAAAAACCTAATAAGAATGCAAGATATTGGCTCAATTTCATTCTAGTTTCGTTAGTTTTTACTTCGCTTTAAAGTCGTTTATTGGTCGTAATTTTAATAGTAAGTCAAATTGAAAGTATTTTTAACTTAATTCTATGATTTGTAATAATGTATAAGAATAGGTAATATATAGATGAAGCATGGGTGCTCCGAAAAGGGGATGAAAATTTGCTAGATGTTTTCCAGAGAAATTGCCTATGGATTGTAAGGGTACCCGGCTAACTGACCGTATTTCAAAAAGTAGGTAGTACGGAAAATCTGGTTCAATCCCACTTGCTAGGGCTGTAATGAAAGAAAGGTTGAGATGGCTAGGCCACGTTCTGCGGATGAAGGATGACAGGTTGCCGAAGATTGTCTTTTTTGGCCAACTGTCTGGGGCTAAATGGAAAGCTGGTCGTCGTCGTCTGGAGTGGGAGGAGATAAAGATTGAAAGAAAATGGGAACTTCCTGGGAGGGTATAAAGAGGGAGGCCTTGAATAGATTGGGTTGGAGGAGGAGCGTGCATAGCTGTGTTGGTCTCAGGCGGCTCGGTGCTGCGGTGAGTTATTAGTACTAGTAGCAGTATTTGTAATAATTATAAATTCTATAATTTTTAACAATTAGAAGTTAAACTTTTAACTATAGATAATTACAATCTCATATTTTTTTTGTAATTATCAGCTTTCATAATTAAAAGTCAAATTTTTGTTTTCTTTTTTCAGCTATTGTCGGTGGTGCTGTTGTCGGGTTACTTTTTGCCATTCTCGTTGTAATGTTCATAGTTTACAGAATGAGAAAGAAGGATGAAGGATCGTACATACTAGACGAAAAACGTTCACCCACTAGCAATTCATACTCCAAATCAAGCAGAGAATTTTACGCGTAGATTTCCGTTTTTAATTTGAAATTGTGTGAAGTTATTTGTTTTGCCAGTTTGCATCCCCTTCCATCTGCATTACGTAAAATTACGATGAAGGGGTGTTTTTAATTTTTGAAATCAGTTAATACTCTAAGTGAGCTGGTTTTTTTTAAAGAACAATCAATTTTTCAGCATATTTTTCAACCTCATGTGAATTAATCTTGCCTTTTTTTTCTATGGTTTAGTTGCAGCTTCGATCAAATTATTGATTCAATCCAATGTGTATTTTATATTATCATGTTTATTTTATGATTGCAGTATTTTACCCCTAAACAAACTTAAATGGAGCGCGAACCTTAACCCGAACTATGAACTTTTAATGATTTTCAAATAGGGATTATACAATTTTTTTTTTTGTCTCGAGACAAGTTGGGTTAAGCAGCATTTACACGCAGGCCTAGTGATTTCTGGTTTTAAACATAAGATGATTTCTGTTTCGTTAAAGCTTCTCGCCAAGCGCCAACCTCATTTGTTTTTAATTATGCTTTTAAAATTGAATTGATTCACAAAAGTTTTTATAAATTGATTTTTAGCTATGAGAGAAAGTCTTCAAGAAACAGGAACATAAGATCGTGCTTATTTGAAAGATAAAAAGAAAAGTACAATAATCACTAATTTGGACCTGTGGTGGCGCAGTGGATTTGACCTTAGCTTGGTAATACGGGACCCAGAGATCGAATCACGCTGCAGGAATGCACTGCAGGGCCGACGCAGGGACCATAGTAGCCAAGAAGCGTCGTTAATTCTTAAATAAATAATCACTAATTTGGTTGGAAGTTGTTTCTTAACCAAATAAATTGCATATGCAGATTCGTACCCAAATCCGCTTTGCACAAAAAAAAATTAATAATAATTGAAGTATCATCTGTAAAACAAAATAAGCAAACAGGGCAAAAAACTCGAAAAAGACATAAACCAGAAGAAAAGGGGTATATTTTTTCCCTTTTTGTGGAGGGGTCTTGTCGAAGCTCTTGCTATTATAGAGGTTAACAAGGGGTTGGATGTTTTTTTTTGTACCTTTCCATTTTTGAAAAGACAGGCTACAATTTATATGTGAACGTTACTTTTTTGAGGACAAAGGATAAATTTGGTGATAAGAGAAGCTCCATGACCGGCTAAATTTCCAATCTTAGACACAGGGGTCTTCACTCTGGAACTGGGTGCTTGACTGCTACTTGTTCCAGCCGAGCATCGAATTTTACGTGCAAGGGGCATCTGCCTGGCCAGAAACAAAAATGTAGCTAGATATACATTTGAACGTTTCTTACGCGATAGAGAAGCATCACTTAGATATTATATCACCCAGAAGCAGATAAGTGTCAAACACCCGTCGAAGTTGCTCTAGGAGCTCCATTGACTGAGACATTCCAAATCCGTTTTGATGCTACGCATGAACGGATGCTACCAACACGATGTCTGGCTAGAGATATAATCATCTGAGTGCATAAGCGTAGCTAGGCGTGCTTGTGAACACCCACTTTAAGAAGCGGTTTCTTATGCACTAGATGTATATTTTGACAAGTGACCAACATTTTCAAAATTGCCCGGTTCTATTGGCGGGGAGATTCCAAAACTTTTGTTATATGTATTAGCAGTACATTACAATAAAACAACTGAGCATTAGCATAGCCATATGAATCAGTATGTGACACTATATGGCGATGAATTGGTGTCAATGCCAAACTAGTGTTTGAAACAGACGTTAAGTCATGGTTGAGCCCCACTTCTCCCCTAATTCCTTCTGATTTGCAGTATAATTTGCTATATTTATTATAAGAATTAACAGATTTTTTTTCTTCGTGTTAAATATCCCTCTCCCCTTATTTCCCAAAGTAGAATTGCGACGGCCTGCCCAGTGTGGCATATTTTATAATTGAGATCTAGAATTTGCTATTTGTTTCATTGGCGGTCATGGTGCCATTCTCTTTTTTGTCATGGATTTGATGTAATAAATGTCTCAAAAAGTGGCAATAGAATACACTTTCTGGCTGAATCAATCCGAACAGCCCGAACCTTTGCAAAAATTTAAGTTTGGGACAGGAGAGACTAAACCGTCAACTGAAATTGAATACGATTCTAAATTAAAATTTGTTCATCTGTGTAGAATCAAAGAATTATTTTTAGCGATTTTTGTTTTTTACTAATTTTTTAAATTGTGTGGCAACTATCTTGTATTGACACCCCGAACTTTTGCAAAATTTTAATTTTGGGACAGGAGAGACCAAACCGTCAACTGAACTTGAATGCGATTATAAATTAAAATTTGTTAATCTGTATAGAATCAAAGAATTATTTTTAGCGATTTTTGTTTTTTACTAATTTTTTAAATTGTGTGGCAACTATCTTGTATTGACACCCCGAACCTTTACGAAATTTTAATTTTGGGACAGGAGAGACCAAACCGTCAACTGAACTTGAATGCGATTATAAATTAAAATTTGTTAATCTGTATAGAATCAAAGAATTATTTTTAGCGATTTTTTTTTTTACTATTTTTTTTAATTGTGTGTCAACTATCTTGTATTAACAGCTTTTAAATGGCACTTAACCTTTTTTTTTACCTGTCATTTTTTCAATAGTAGCTAAATTGTAATTAAACTGTGTTCATTTGTAATTGAGTGACTTAAAAAATAAAAGGCTATGAATATTATCAAAAATATAAATTATCAACAAATATAAATAATTCTAAGTAAAACTCATTATTGAATTTGAAATAACTGTAACTTTGGATTGATCTTTCTTCAAAAGATGTTGCTGTGTTATTTATAATTCTTCCATGGGAATGATCCTTTACTCGTTTGGCAGTAGTTTGAATAATTAACTAAAGGGCCGCTATTACATACACCTAGTTATAATCAAAGTTACAAGAGCTAATGTCTTGACTTTCAGTCAATCACAGCGGAAGATGAACTAGCTTTTGTTTTTATTGGTGGAAATTCAGGCAAGTTGTAGCTCGTGCAGCTCGAATTTTGACTAAGCACGTATAGGAACCATGGTGACAATTCACGAAAATGAAAGGGGGTAGAATGCAAGGATTTTTTTTTTTTTTTTTTTCAACTGTTTTTTTTTTAATGAAGATACCGGAAATTGTATTTTTCAAGTTAAGAGGGCTGGAGTTTCGGTATTTCCCAGTTCAGAATTACTATAAAAGACATTTGTCATACTCGTGTCGGGGAGGAATTGCTCCCTCCATTTGGGGCTGCTGGTAATGACAGCACCTAAAGGGTTTGTCAGCAAACCTAGAATGATATGATAGTAACTTAAAAACTAAAATTCATCTGTATTAATTTGTTTCATTATTTCATTAATTCTGTATTAATTATGCTGCAACTATCTTACATTGATACCTTTTAAATGGCAGCTATAACCGAGAATTATTGGTAATCGAATTTATTACTAAGAGTAGAAAATTTATTACTAAAAACCAAGAATAAAAATCACGCTCATTTAAAAAATTTAAAAAGGTGCACTAATTATTAGTTTAGTTGGAAAATGTTTTTTAAACCAAGGATGTGCATATTATTCTGGGACTTTTAATATTCTAAAAGTTGTGATTTGTAAACTCTAATGAACTATGCCCTCCTTTACCTGCGAAGTATGTTTAACATCCCCTTATCATTTGCTTTTGCAATAGCTAAAATAGTTCTTGAGCAGCAATACCTATTTAGTAATGGATACGTATAGTAAGAAGCGAGGAGATAACATAAATCATTGTGCCCCCTACCCGGCCTATGGGTAGTATGTCCTATAGTTTGGAGATCACTGATTACTATTGGCTCTACTAATTTAATCTTTGTAATCGTGATTTTACTTTTTTTTACAAATATAAATTTTAACAATTGTGTATATAATCCTGCGTTGTTTTTTCGATTTTCCCGGATATTAGGTTTAATGGTTAATTCTTTTTTGCTTGCTTAGTTTGTCTTTATTCTAATTCTACCATTTCTGGATTTAAGGGCATTATTACTTTTTTCTAACTATTAATAAGACAAGGTCAAGGCTTATTTTTATTTTTGCCAATACCATACTCGTAATATAAGATAGATTGGAGATCCAAGCGTTGAAAGCGTTGCAAGTATATTATCAAATTGAATAAAAACCACAGATAAAATGTATGTAATACAGACGTCCAACTGAAATAATTTTATTGTACCAGTCAATTTGGTGCCTGTGCTCGTCTATCCTCAGTTTCTCAGGCTTCTAGCAGGCATTAATGCCATCATGCATAGCCTAAAGGCACCCGGATACCAGCCTGTTTTTTAACATTGTAAGATAGGGCACATAGTCATCTGTATCATATACTTTTTGTCTGTGATCGTACATATACCCGTATGTATAGTATTTACTGTATTTTGTAACCGTATGTATTTAACATTATAAGACAGGTCGCATAGACATATGTATTATATGCTTTTTGTCTGTGATCAGGCGTATGCTCGAATACCCGACCCTTTTTTTAACATTGTAAGTCAGGACACATAGACATATGTATCATATACTTTTTGTCTGTGATCATACATATACCCGTACACATACCCGTATGTATATGATGTATGAGACAGGCACATAGACATCTGTATCATATACTTTTTGTTTGTGATACAAAGGAACCTGGTTAATGGGTAACAGCAATGCCAAATAAAGTAATCATTTTTATTTTCTTCATTTTCAGTTCGTTGTACCCTTGACCAAATGGCGTGATTATTTTTTAGAAATGGTTGTCCCTTAGTTTGTCCTCTTGATCCATAAGCAATAGAAGTAAATGAACAATTACTTTTGCAAAATCTGTGGGAAAACCATTCAGGATTAAAATCTTTCAGTTCATTGACTCAAATGTCGCCACACATAGTTTGTGTAGTGCTAACAGTAGAGCCTGACAAATGGCATTAAAAAATCGTTGTGTATACTCTATCATGAGGAACAGACAAAGGTTATTTGCTCCCCCACCCCCCGAAAAAAAACGGGAAAGTTTCAGCATTATCCTCCAGCTATGGGACAAAATAGGGCTGATTTAACAAAACTAGGTAGCAATTTATGACTATTTTAATGAGATTGCAGTGAACAATAATGAACAAGAAATACTCGCTTGGCTTCAGGCTCAAAGGCACCTGTTGTGTAACATCACATAATTTTTGGTTGAGCAGAAGAGTAGTGATTGGCCGAGTGTTAGTGACATACCCTATTACATAGGTAGATAAATTGGTACTTAATTGGTACACTAATTAATGTGTACACCCTTTAATTTTCAAAAATGTTTTCCGATAAATTATTCAAACTAAAATGTTCTGTTTAACGCCTCTGTTATGTTTTTGGTCTCCTGTAAAATTGCGACAGCAGGAATATGCCCTTTGGTTTTGGGAATGACGAGAATTGCGTTCAGTTTTTGCAATTTATCATATTATGATCCGTTCCAGATTTATTTCTTTGTGAAAATTTCATACCCGTAAATATATTAGTTTGTGATAATAGTTAACTGGGCCACCGACCCGTTTTTCAAGGGTGGGATTCTAGGAATGGAAAAGTAATTTTTAAATTTGTACAATTAAAACAATTATAAATGACAATTTTGGTATAATCTATTACATACCTATTTAGGGTAGGGAGTATTAACTTGGCTTTTTGAATCTAAAGTCGATTTGCTTTCTGGTAAAGGTAAGGATCTCTGGTCTATTTTGTTATATATCATTGACTAATAGTTTGTATAGACCGTTTTTTGTTTATTTAATAAAGGCTTGACGGGTTGCAAATTTACCTCTGACAGTAAGAATTATTTTTACTTATTTTTTGTAATTATGTAATTGCCAATTATTTTTTAACGTTCTCTGATATTCGCCGAAAAAATATTATGTTCTTGTCTGACCTGGGATGTAACTTCTTTTCTTGAAAACATTATTAAATGTTATTTCCTAGTAATTTCAATTTAAACTCACTTTCGCATAGACGCCTTTTTCGAGTAACTTAAAAAAATATTAAAGGATATGAAATTATTATATATAATGATAATTTTTTATATTATATTTTGTATATAATTTTTTTCATATTAATGTTAATTTTTATATTAATTTTTTATTAATATAATTTCATAATTTAATTTTTAATTAAAAATTTTTTAATAAAATTTATTTAATTTTTAATTGTTATTTTTTATTTTATTTTCTAATTTTAACTTTAATTTTTTAATTTAAAACTATTAATTTTTTATATTATTATATTATATTTTATATATAATATTTAAGAACATTAAAGAATAACTTAAAAAAAAAATCGCATGTAGACACTGGTCTTGCAAGTACCAATCTCCTGATTCTCTGCCTTCGGTTGGGGTGCAATGCGTGGTTGGGAGCTTATCATCCGACACTTCCTCTATTTTCCCCCAGATGTCTTCAGGTCCCCATTTAGAGCTTGGTCGACTCTAGGTGAGCTTACAGAGTCACACAAGAACTCGAACCCTTGACCTCAGGGTTTCAAGTATGTAGCATTCACCACTAGGCTAGGAAGGCTTTCGAATAACGATACGGATAATATCATTATTTCTAGAAAGATTAAAATTAATCCATATCCAGGAAAATGATATGGGTCTAGATGGTAATGGAAAAATAATATAATTTAAGATAGCAGTGGGAATGGATATGATGATCAATATATAGAACCGTCAAATGGTAATTAAAATTGTATTGCATAGGTATGTTTAGCATATAATGTAATGAAATGATAAAATTTTATAATAACGAGAACTGAAATAGTACTTTAGAGATTTTACGGAGATTGCAATACCAAAGTTACTCACCAGGTTGGTATCGAGCTGTAAAAGCATCGATTAGCTGGTTTCTAACAGAGTTTAACTTAATTTAATGCCAGATATATATATATATATATATATATATATATATATATATATATATATATATATATATATATATATATATATATATATATATATATATATATATATATATCAGTTTTTCAATCCCTAAAGATGGTATTGGAGAAATCATATAGTATCCCTAATGTCGAGGATATACAATGATAAATTATTCAAGGATGGTCCGAATGATTTGAATAAAGCTCCGTTCACACCTGTGGTTAACCACATATTAATTTCAAGCTATCCTTACATTTTACCAATCAGGACTGATCATAAAAGAGGAAGCAAATTATGATTAGTAAGTAATGATTGTGCCTAGACATTGATTTCCTGCTAAGAACACATGTGAATGGGGCTTATTAATTTCATTTTGATTTTAATCAATGATGATTAAT
Source organism: Artemia franciscana (assembly GCF_032884065.1). Classification (NCBI taxonomy): domain Eukaryota; kingdom Metazoa; phylum Arthropoda; class Branchiopoda; order Anostraca; family Artemiidae; genus Artemia; species Artemia franciscana. The sequence continues at coordinate 3,413,835 of NC_088880.1, read as the reverse complement.
CATCATTTATTTTAGTAATTTCATTTTAACCATTCTTGAATACTTTGTTGATTGTATTATGTGAATTGGACTTGGAGAAACTGTTATACATGAGCAACCTGGTTAGGGGAAAATAGTAATTTATGTACAACTAAATTTGGCCCAGTTTTACTAGATTAAGAAAGTCACATGCTTGTCATTTAGGTCCTGCGTACTATCCATAGAGCTTACAAGTCAATGACGGGCAAAGTTCAGTCCTTGAAAATGTCTGATTTAAGTGAAATTCAGATAAGCAAGGAGAAACAGTTAAGACCTTTTTTTTCCGAATGAGAAAGTTGAGACAAACATCTGAATTCACACGGTGGAAAAAGGTTTTTAAGTTTTTTCCCGAATGAGAAAGTCAAGACAAACATCTGAATTTATAGGGTGGAAAAGGGTTTCTCGGTTGTTTTTTTTTTTTTCAGAATGAGGAAGTCAGGGCAAATATCTGAATTTACAGGGAGGAAAAGATTTTTCAGTGTATCAAAACTTACCATAACCTATTTATTTGAAAGCCGTTGTGTTAAGTTCAATCAGAGAGAATGTTGAATTGCAAAAATTAGTCAAATTAACTTTCACATGCAAAATTAACTGATATGCTGTAAGTTTAATTTTTAGTCAGCTTGGCTCCAATTCTCCTCCAATAATCGATTCTATCTCCCTTTCTTTAGAAAGGGAGCTCACGATCTATAAAGCTGAAGACTGAAGGCGTCTGATGTCTCAGGCATCTCTCAATTATTAATCTAACAGTGAAAATTTTGTCGAAGCATCCTCTCCTTTTTCTAAAACCACACTGTTCTTCTCTTAAAGCCTTTTCAACAGCATCTCTTAGTCTCATATTTACCATCGTCCTAAGTAATTTACTTCCTATAGAAACCAAACTACTGCATTTATATTTACCACACTCACTTCTATCCTCTTTCTTAAAAAGGGGCTTAGTTGAAGTTATCCTAAAATGGTCAGATACTACCTTTCTCACAATAAATAGAAGTTTAAAATATTTAATCGACATCGATTGTATTAATATTGGATGTGTTTAAAATTTTAAGATAAAAAGATTATTTCATTTTGTTAGAATCCCACACCAGAGGATAATTTTATTTTTGTTGGATCTTTGTGAAATCGTATTATCGATGAAAGAAAGTTCTCCCTTTCTTCTCCAACTTCTAGCTCCTTTTCTTTGATCGATAATACGATTAGATAAGAAAAAGCAGATTTGTGCAATTTTTGTTTATTTGTAAATGTATTACAGTGGTTTTGCCATCCGTCTAGCTTAATTTCATATGTGATTATAGCCACAGTGTAAAACGGTCGAACCCTTTTTATATCTTTTAAGTGTAGGTTTTGATTTATCAGAAAAATATTTAAGAAGGCATTTTTTCATTCAGAGAAGTACATTAATTTGTGCTGTGTATGGGCTATCTTGACCTGTTCAGGACTACTATGTAAAATAGTATTCGTTTTTTCTGTTGTTTTACTCTGTGGTTATGTTTATAACGAAGAAATACACGTTGTGCCATTTTTATGATTTGTCTGTCTATTTATAAATAATAGAGGTGTTTTTTTTTTCGGCAACAAAAACATAGTTTATTTTCTAACAGCATAAATATTAGGGGAGGAAAAATTCATTTTGACCTTGGAAAATTGCATTGGATTTTTTTTTTCACTAAATGTCCAGAGAAATCAACTTTTTTTTTCAAAAAGTTTCCCGAAAACCCTTTGGACAAATACCCAAAACACCCTTGAAGGGAGTTTCGGAGGGGATGAGGGAGAAAAACCATAATTACTATTTTGGGGTTTATCATTTTCTATCAAATTAAGTGTGACCAATCTGAATCCGATGTCGGAAATAAAGTTTTTCGAACCTCAGTATCAATTTTCAGGGGACGGGGGGGGGGTCGCAGATCATTATTTGCCGGATTCCTGTTGCTGAAGGATCATTTTCTATCAAATAAAATACCGTACTATCAAATATGAGGTCAAAAAGCAATTTGTTTCTATTCACTTTTTTTTCACCTCTAAGGGGCCTATAAAATGAGGGGCTGCTAAGAATAACATCTTGAAAACACCTTCTCTAATCGAGAACAAAACTTCAGATCAATCAGTTATAAGAAGAAACGTTTAGAACTTCGGTAATTCAATCACAAAAACAGATTTTAAAGCAGAGTCTAAAGCTCATTCTTCTTCCTGCTCGTCTTTGTTATCGTCCTCATCCTGTCTTGCTGTGGCATTAGTGCATACTACTCCTTTACACTCCCCGCAGGCAAAGCTGCAGGGCAAACCGTTCCGACGGCAGCTGCACCTGAACGACTCGCACCCGCTGGTGTGCTGGTAAAGCATCTGTCAGAATGGGAAGATGCATATTCCCTGATGAAGAGAAGGACTCCACTGTTGCCTTTCCACTTTATTATTTGCGAATAGCACCTGTAAAAGTGGAGCGTTGCGGCAGCCAAAATTGGCGGAAGCCGCTCTGCCTGAACAAGCCAATTGACTGCAGTTTGTACAATTAAGACATCGGCATCGTCCTAAGCATGTAGAGCTTTGTATCCTGAGTTCGCCAGCCTCTCAGTAAGTAGGCTGATTAAGTGTTGTTAATTTTTGGGATTTCTCAGAGATTCCTCTTTACTTTTTATGATTTTTATGGTAGGAGAGTATTCAGTCATTGGATACGACAAACCTTTTACTCTGTTCAACTATGTGGAGCTTTTTGTTGTCGGTATATCAGTAAAAGAGTCAAAAACTACCGTTACCTAGTTAAAATATCTGGTAACATAATATATGTATGATCCTGCCTCAGGGGTGCCCATAAGTTGAATTTTAGAAGGGCTTACTTGGTGTAATTGCAATTCCATGGCAGCGTCATCCAGCCAAGGGAGAGGGGGGGGCTGGTGCCCCCTCCCCCTATGGGTGTCCATTTAGAAATACCTTCAGAGTCAGAATTATATCCTGAATCCAGACACAACTATCTTTTTTTGTCAGCGATGAGCTTTACCTTCACCCTGAATTTATATTTGCATTTATTTTTCCATTGTTTGACAAAGTGCAATTGAGACTTAAGGAGAATTCAGTCAAACAAGTCATATCAGCGTTCTGAAAGCTGGTGAGTAAAAATGTTTTAATGTGGGCGTTTAGAAAAGACATGGGTTTTCAAGAACAATGTTCGAATATTTGTTCCGAAGTTTGATCAAGTTCCAGGGCAAAAGCATGTTTGTGATACATCCCAGTAGATGCATTTTTAAAACTATTTTGTAGGTAAATTTATGCTTGGTATGATTCATATATGATTCGTACACGTTTAGATGAGTGTATAAGTGCCATGGATCTCTACTAGTCTTCAGAGCAATGAGGAGCGATTCTCGTACCGAAAGCTGTTAAAATACCACATTTCCACAGGTTTTGTTAACTGCACTAATATAGACATAGACATTGACATGGACATGGACATGGAAATAGACATAGTCAATATTTTAAGTGTTCATTCCCAAATAGTTATGATGCTATGATGATGCTATTTTATTATGATGAGCTATTTTATGATGCTAACAGATGAGCTAGATAGCTCTATATTTTAAGTATTCATTCCACTAATAGCAGACTCTTAGACATCTAAGACAAAGAGGCAATTGGTTTAAAAAAATTCTTGGTCTTAGGCTAGGTAAAATTATGGTCTGGTAGTAACCCCAACAAAAGACCCATATAGCGTCAACTACTACAGCTCAACTCTACTGCGGTTCCAAGAAATTTTCATTTTCCTCTTTAATGTGTTTTTTTTTCTACCAGCATTCCTCGTCATAGAGGCATGGAGGGATATAAGTGCCATGGATCTCTACTAGTCTTCAGAGCAATGAGGAGCGATTCTCGTACCGAAAGCTGTTAAAATACCACATTTCCACAGGTTTTGTTAACTGCACTAATATAGACATAGACACATACATAGACATTGACATGGACATAGTCAATATGTCCAATTGGTTTAAATAGGCAATTGGTTTAAAAAAATTCTTGGTCTTAGGCTAGGTAAAATTATGGTCTGGTAGTAACTCCAACAAAAGACCCATACAGCGTCAACTACTACAGCTCAACTCTACTGCGGTTCCAAGAAATTTTCATTTTCCTCTTTAATGTATTTTTTTTTCTACCAGCATTCCTCGTCATAGAGGCATGGAGGGATATAAGATGTTGCGTTAATGTCTGCGCTGTTTGTTTGAACACACGTGCAGTGCATGTTTCGTCAATATAAGTATCTTATTTGAAAAGCCATTTGTACCGCCTAAATTCTGCTGTTTTATAGAACAAAAACCCATAGATATTTGTTCTCTCCAATGACTATTAACTAGTTGTATTATTACTTAGCACTAAAGTGAAAAAATATCCCAAATAAGAACAATTTGGTAAAGATTCAGAAAAAACTTTGGAGACATTTGATTCCAAGGTTCTATGATTTCTCTTTGGTCAAAACATTTATGTCAGCTTAAAAATACGAAGATACTCACCTAACCAAATATCATAAGATTATGAATTTCTACACGAAATTCTTTTAACCCTAACCTTTCCTTTTTTTTCTATCAAAAACATTAGTGAATGAGAAGCTAAAGGAAAAGTTCAGTGATCATCACCCAGACGTCATTTTTTTTTTTTTTTTTTTAGTATCCAGAATAAAGAGAAGCATTTTTTTTTTCACCAGAACTCTCAAATGCCATTTTCAGAGAGATCTTGTCCACAGCACTAATCAACGTCTCCATTTTAAGCGTTCATTTACCACATACTTCATATTGTTTGACATTCAAGACAAAGAGGAAATAATAAAAAAAAAACCTCCTTGCAAGACGAGAACTCATTGTTTTATGCCAAAAACTCTGGAAATGGTAGGTCAAAAATTTCAGGCAAAGATTTTTGCCTGAAGCATCGATTAAAGTCCATATTTTAGGCCAGTATTCCTGAAACACCAAAGACAAGAAGAACAATAGGGAATTTCTCAAGACAGTGGGAAACAAATTCAGTATTCCTATTCGGCATTCTTGGTTACGCTACTATTAACAACTCACTGCAGCCTCACGCCACCTGAAGCCAACTCGGCTGCATACGCTCCTCTTCCGCACCAATCAAACACCGTGGAAACGAACTGTAAGTAAGGAGCAACCCGACTCATAATAACCAAAACTCTAAAAACGGAATTTCGGTACCGATAGATATACCAAAAGAATTTAATAACTGTGCTGAATTCAAACATGTAAGTTTCATAAAGTTTAGTTTTAACTACTAAAAGCTACGAGCCTGAGAAAATTTGCCTGATTTTCGAAAAAGGGGGCAAGCACTCCCTAAAAGTCATACAAGCTGAACGAAAATTACATTGTCAGATTAAACGTATCAGAAAATCCCAATGTAGAGGTTTCAAAATCCTATCTGCAAAAACATAAAAATTTGTATTTTTTTTTTGCCAGAAGAAATTTCAAGGATGATCGTTTATTTTCTTTTTCTAGGGGTGATCTTACCGACCCAGTAGTCCTAGAATATCGTGAGATGGCTCATTGGAACGGAAATTAAAAGTTCTAGTGCCCTGTATAAGTGACCAAAAAGATTGGAGGGGAACTAGGCCCCTCCCCCCATTTTTTCTATAAATTGTCTGATCAAAATTTTGAGATAGACTTTCTTTCATCATAGTTGAAAGGCACAATAACTATGTCTTTGGATATGACATGACCCCCCCCCCAGCCCCGGAGAAAAGGTCTTCATGTCATAAAATTTGCCCATTGTTTACGCATAGTATTTGCTATTGGGAAGTAAGTATACATTATCGGGTGGGGGGACAAATTTTCTGCTTGGTGTTTTCCCAGGGATGAGTTTTCCATGGGAAGCGAAGATTCCAGTGGGTGAACTTGTCAGAGGAAATGATACACTGGGAAAATTTGCCAAAATTAAAATATAAATTCTTCTTATGTGTCTTGCTTCTTTTTTCCGTCTCAATAATACATGAGGATTTGTTAAGGGTACTGATCCACGGTAAATTTTCACCGGAATTGAATCTCCGTGGAGGTGGGATTTCTCCGTGGAGGTGGGCCTAGATTTTCCTGGTTATTATTTACAAAACCATCAGAAACTAAATAAAAAACAATTTTTTCAACTGAAAGTGGAGAGCAGTATTAAAACTTAAACGAGCAGAAAATATTGCGCATATTCAGGCGATTACCCCCTCCTCAACCCCTTGCTCTTTAAGCCAAAGCTTGAATTTTGTCCCGATTCTTTAAGAACGACTCCTGAAACATAAGGGTCGTTTAATTTCAACAATAAGAAGCTTTTTTAAAGGTACTCATAAACTTTAGCGTGAAGAGCTAGGTGATGAGGAGGGACCGATCCACTTCATACACGTAATAAGAGCAAGATAATGAGGGGGTGCAACCCTTTATATCCAGAATAAATCTGCCAAAATTAATAGCAAATTTTGTTTTAATTTTTCATATACGGTCAGTTGAAAAACGATCAGAAATTAAATTAAAAAACAATTTTTTCTTTAATGAAAGTAAGAAGCAACATTAAAACTTAAAACGAACAGAAATTATTGCGGATATAAAAGGGGCTGTCCCCTCCTCAACGCTTCGCTCTTTGTGCTAAAGTTTGACTCTTTGTTGCAACGAAGCGTTGAGGAGGGGACAGCAATTTTTATAATACGGAACTATTTCTTTTCGTTTTTCTTTTCGTCTTTAAGTTTAATGTCGCTCCTTACTTTCAGGTAACAAAAAAAATGTTTTTTATATTTAATCTATTCAAGGCGTGAAAATACTGCTAGTGATGCTTAAATTTAGCATTAAAAATTTTATGAAGATGAAGCTCTCAGAGAAGGTTGAGATAGACAGTGAACAAAATCAGGCAACAAAAAAACGTATCTGAAAAATATCAACCCGATAAGGTAGTAGTATGAGCAGTAGTAGTAGTGGTAGTGTTCTATTAGCAGTAGTAGTAACAACAGTAATTGCAGCATTAACAGCAGCAGTAGTATACATATGTTTTCGATATAACGCCTTAGAAAAGGTACCCTTTTCTTAGACCACACTGCCGTTCTATGACGAACAAATAAACGTTTTTCTTTTTCGACATAGAATGGCAGTGTGGTCTAAGAAAAGGATACCTAGTAAGGTAGTAGTATGAGCAGTAGTGGCAGTGGTAGTGTTCTATTAGCAGTAGTAGTAACAACAGTAATTGCAGTATTAACAGCAGCAGTAGTGTACACATGTTTTCAATATAACGCCTTAGAATAGGTACCCTTTTCTTAGACCACACTGCCGTTCTATGACGAACAAATAAACGTTTTTCTTTTTCGACATAGAATGGCAGTGTGGTCTAAGAAAAGGATACCTAGTAAGAGACGAACCAAGTAAACAACTATAAGCTCAACATTTTGTTGGCAATTAGAAGACACGGAAGGCTTTGCCACCTTCATTGGTAATTTGTTTTACTTTTGGGCAAGATTAAAGAAGGAAATTTGCGTCAACACTTTGAATAAACTTTGTCATTGAACTCTCGCTGAAAGAAAAAAATCTAGTGAATAATTCGGAAGTTCATTATTTTGTGAAGTACCCGAAAGTTATTTAGTTTGTTTTGTATAAATATGCCAGTTTGAATTTTATTATTTTAGTATTTCTGCTGATGACGGTCACTGATTATGTGATCGAAATACCTGGACTTTTGTACCTGTTTTTCACTATCAAAATAAATGGATTTATTACCATTCAAGAGTTTATCGAATACACTATGTGTCCTTAAGGCCATCTGATTATCCCCCTAATTGTGCTCTGGAAGTTTCAGCTTGATACTAGGAGCCGTTCCAAAGATATTGCTGATGTGCCCTTTTGACAATTTCTACACACGTAGTATGTTTTCATTTAGTTCAACTTTCCTTCCAACATTTCCCAGATTTTCACTTCATTATCCCCAGCCTTGGTAGTACTCGTTATAGAAGCAGTAATTGTAGTGGTAGAGGTAGCATTAGTAGTTATAAGGGTAGTAGTAATAGTTGTTGTAACCAAAGCATTCGTAGTAGTAGTAGTAGTAGCATGCAAATATTATCTTTTTGGTCAATTTATCATCCCCTTATCATTTTCTGAGATTTCCAAATTAACAAACTCAGTCATTCCTGAGTGGGCCCTTTTGACAACCCGTATGCACATAACATGTTTTGATTTATTTCAGCACTTCCCCCAAAAAACTCCGAAAGCTTCATGTAAGTGCCCTTAGTCATTTTAAACACTAAAGATCGAACTTGTCCCCCTTTCATTAACAGATACTACATGTAAACAATGGGTAAATTGTGTAGCTCGCAAACCGTGTCCCAACCCTTCTTTTTTTGGAGGGGGAGGGTTTGACTTCTCTAGAGACATAGTTACTGGATCTTTAACACATGTTAAACAAAATGGAGATATCTAAATTTTGATTAGACGTGTTTTGGAAATTAATGGGCGTAGGAGGAGGCTGGCCGCGATCCATTCCCTTAAGACTCTTGAAAAGGGCACTAGAACTTTCAGCTTCCAGTTTAATGAGCTCCTTCCAAAGTTTCTGCAAAGTCTTTACAACGTGCCTTGCCAAAAAAAAATAATACATTGAGCCCGCATGGCTCTTCACTTAGGCAGCGCTATTACTCTGCCTATGATCATTATTTTTATCTTTCAGCACATCTAGGGAAGATGACATCATTATCTGGGAAGGTGTTCCAGAGACACCAGCTGTCTTTCAAGAGATACTTTCATAAGAGAAACAATTTTCATTTGGCTGTTAGTGATTTTGCCAAATATCCAATGCAAAGTACCATGTTGGCACAGCACCGGCTATCTAATATTGCAAGGGCTCAGAACTCCGATCTTTATACGGCCATGGTAGAGCCCAGGGGATCAATTCTACTAGCCAATTGTGTCTAATTAACCCTAAGTGTAACCAATCTTTAACCTAACATTGTATAAACTAAGTGCAGTTATCTAAACGAAATGTCATAAAGGGCAAATTTTTTATAAGCAAATGAGCAACTTTTTTCTAAGACTCATGATGAATCCTTTGGCCAGAAATTAATAAATCAAGTGTATATTTTTTTCGAAGTATATAAATTTGTAAAGTAGAAAATTCTGATATTACATCACCATCCATTCCTAGTGAAAGAAATGAGCAAATTAATATATCTTCCATTGCCACGATAAGTGGCTTTACTGTATCAGCCACAGCTACGGGGAATAAACACAAGATTAAGCAAGAGCTGACTCAACTGGGTATTAAAAAAACCTGGCTGAATAAACTGGCTGGATAAATTGAAGTGGTGGAGAACTGGATGAATAAACAAAAGCCCAGATAGAAATACCTGCTTTCCCAGCACCTGTATACTCAGCTAGTTGAATACTCAGCTAGTTGAATACTCAGGTAGTTCTACAAAAAGTAGGTGTATATTTCTGATAGTACAAGGGCATTTAAAATGACGAATTTTGTAATTATTTATTGATTTTTCTGTTACAACGTAGCTTTCAACATACAATAGATTTACAAAATTCATTATTACGATGGATTTTTCTACATAACCTTCTCGATGTAAAATTACTCCTCCTGATGATGTTTCCATCCTTTTAGACTATTTTTAAGGAAATTAAATTACCTTAAATTGTCTAAAAACTCCACAAGTACGACTCCTTCACAGTAATAGTAAACGGTTGCCATTACTTTGTTGACAAAAATTTCGCGTATTTTTGGAATAGCCCTCGTATTATTACAATTCGTGGTACCGGGAAGGTAAATTTGGACCCAAGCATTAGAACTGAGTGATGGGGACGATAAACGTGCATAGTTCATGAAACTTTATAATAGACACGGAAATTATGCTTAGGTTTTGAAAACTTTGAACATCTTTAGAAAAATAGTTGCTTCTAGAATACCAAGGAAATCGATGCGCGATACCAATCTTACAAGTTAATTCTTAGTGCGTAGATCATTTTAATATAGGAGAGCGCATGTTTTCTTATGGGTTCAAAAAAATTTGGAACTATGCTGGATGAATCAGGAAAATTTATCCCATAAATATTTTGTAATCCTGTTGTGATGAAAGGATTGAGAGCTAGATAGTCTCCGGCAGAGGAAAAGCTGGTATAACTTTTTCATATCTGAATAAAAATAATTATTTTTACATCTTGATGATAGTCTATCATCTTAGGGCAGAACCAAGGCAGATAGTCATACAATAAGGGCAATGAGATAGTCTATTCTGTGAGCCCTTTGAACACAATTGGAGACCAAAAATAATTTATAGATATATGAACGACAATGTCCGCATAATTTGCAAGCGAGTAGGTGACAGTGATCTCTAATTACCAACGTTTTCCGTTTTAAAGGGCAAAGATTAATTTAATTTAGGCAAAGATTAATTTAATTAAATTTATTTAATTAAATTTATTTAAATAAATTTATTTAAATAATTTTATTAATTTTATTTATTTAAATAAATTTAGGCAAAGATTAATTAATTTAATTTAAGGGCAAAGATTAATTTAGCAAAAAAATGTCAGTTTTTCTGAGGGAAGTAAAGTGTGGAGTTGGAAACATAAATTAATATTTGACGGTCTATTTAACATACATGGGCGTACGTAGCTTCTTGTCTAGGGGGAGGGGCAGCCGATTCTATGATGAAGGGTGGGGAAGCTGCAGTCCTAATGGCAGTTTACAAAACCTTACATTACTAGCAAGTTCTATCTTACTTATGAAGTCTGTAATAAGTAATCACCAAAAATCATAATCATAAATAAGCTTCAGCATTAATCTTCTCGGATTAGAGCTAAGAATTTCCTTGTCTTTTAGGGATGTTTACCCCTTTTTTTCAAAAACCAGGCAATTTTTCTCAGGCTCGTAGCCTTTGATGTTAAAAATCATACCTAATGAATATTATATTTTGAATCAGCATACTAAGACAGTTCGTTTGATATATCTACTGACATCAAAATTCCGTTTCAAGAGTTTCGGTTACTACTGAGCCACGTCGCTCCTTACCTACAGTTGTTACCACAAATTGCTTGATGTTTATCACATCTCAGTAGGCTTATTAAGGGTATTGATATGAATACACATCCAAAACTTAAATTTTAACTAAGATTCTTGGCGTCGAATAAGAAGTCAAATGCCATAATGATAAATTGTCATAATGATAATGTCAAATGTCATAATGATAGACATTATGGATAATTGCTTCTTGTTTGACTTTTATTTTGTAATTCCAGCTTTTTCAACCATCTACCATTTCCGCAACTTTTTTTTAGTCATCTACCTTTTCAACTGCATTTTCGACCATTTGCCTTTTCATTTATATCTAGTGTAAATTTGAAGTTCTAGGGGGGCGCTACCCCCTTCTCCGTACGCCCAGGCTAACATATATCAATAAAACTAGTACAAATAAACCAACAGATCATATTTTCCTATATTTGTAGGATTATAGAAAACTAGCGCCTTTGTGAAAACACAAAAGCCAAGTAAAAGAAAAAAATTGATTTAGGACTCAAATATAAGTACTTAGCGTCACAACAGCAAACTAATCTATAACGTTTTTCATACCAGCTGTTTTTAACTTTTCGTAGAAAATTAAAATTATCTTAAAACTTATTATAGCAGACCTTACCAGTTATACTACCAATATTGAGTAATATACAATATTAAATTGTGAAAAAAACGTGCTTTAGTATTATTCGAAATGAAGGACGAATAAACCATAACATGAACTCTGGAAATGCGGAAATGAACTCTCTGGAAATGAACTCTCTCTATACAACGGAGAATTTCAAGTTATGATACAAATTATAAGGCTAGTATATATTCCGAATACTATCAAGATGGCTCCACTTCGAACTCGTCTACAAAATAATCATGAAAAGTCCCTAAAATGCTTTATTTTATGCATTAAATAGTGTCCTTAAATGGTTTACTTTACAGAAACTCCAACATTATTTTGTGTTTTCAGTAAAGTGCTAACTTTCTATATTCCTACAAACATAGGGAAATATCATCAGTTGGATTTATTTGTACTAAATCTGTTGATAAATGCTATATAGAACGTGAAGTAATACTTTTTGTTCATTCTAAATCCCAACTTCACTCTTTACTTCCCACCGAAAAACTCTTTTTTTTTAATTGATGAGCTATTAAGACCGACTTTGCTGTTGTGTTTCCTCAACTAGGTTTATCACATCATTAACTTCTTTTGCGAATTACCAATGCAGATTCAATAATGGAGCTAACAAAAGAAGAAAGGAATAGAAAATAAGAAGGAAGAAACGAAATAGATAAAAACAAAAACAGAGAACAAAGAAAAAAAATTCTACTAGCTACGAAGAGGCTAGCGAAAAGCCAAAGCCGACAGTCTACAAGGGTCCTCTCCGGGGTAGGGGAGGCTGGGTACGACTTCATGTTACAATTCTACTGGTAAACATGATGCCAAGATTTAGTTGACGTGCGTATAGTTGATTGCGCCCTAACAATTTTAGTGGATTGCTTGGACACTGTTGACAAACCTGTTCTCAAGAGAGCAAAATTTTCTGCCTAAAGAGAAACAACTATTTCTCAGCATTTAGATTATTATGCAGTCCGGAGATTTCATTAAAATAGGACAAATTCTCATATGTAGTTCTTCAGAAAGTATATCATGTTTTGTATTACGGCTTGAGTTTTGACTTGAATTTCAGGAACTTTCTTTCAGGGGTCTTGGAATTTTGAGGGAGGCGAGCAAAATATTAAGCGACATCTCCACTCCTCACAAAACAGTACCACCACGGTTTTTCTTTCATTTTTACATCTGTCACATGACAGATGACTGTTACATCTGTCATCTGTCATCTGTCACGGGACAGGTTCTTTGGCTAGTGTACATCTATAATTGGTTAACGTTGTTACCTTTCCGCTCTTAAAACAATCGTGTAAAATAATACAGTGGATACCTGAAGCTATCCTACCAATAAATCTTTCTGATTCTACTGTCAGTCGGTTTGAGAACCTCGCAAAAGAGCACTTATCTTTTTCTTCATTGTTCATACCTTTTTATCCGGCAAGCTCTGCTTCTTACCTCACTGGTGCATCCAGAGGGGGGGAGGGGCATAGGGACCCCTCCCCTTCCCCAAGATTTTTCTGGCACCATCTTTCCCTGTTTTTTTTTTCTTTTTTCACTCTTTTTTTAGAATAAATTTGTCAATTCGGTCAATTATTCGCACCTTTGTCACATTGCCTACCCAAAATTTTGCTCATTGGTTCCCTTGTCACATTGCCCCCCTTAAGACTTTGCTCTAGATCCGCCCCTGGCTTACCTCATATAAGTTTACTTTTTGTGTAAGGTTCATTTTGTTTAGTTTGACACGTGGAAGACAAATAGAATTCACTAACCATGTTGAAAGAGTACAGCCATTATTTATTGCATAACGTAAACACGGAAGTAAAGAATCATGACATAAAACAAACTATTTAAGACATCTTCTTCTACGCTTGGCTACATAAATTATTGTCTACATAAATGGCGTGACAAAATACAATACTCCCTGGAAAAATATGGTGAGGGTCATGTGTGGATACTGAATTAATGTCATAGGGGCAGTAGCAATTGCCTTTGGCTCCACAATTGGTAATTTCATCCCCTGTTCATCGAACTAGCCCAATTTCGACCTTCTGGAGAGCAGCACATGCCCCTAAGATCACTCCTGGATCAACCCTGGTAAGGGCATTAAAGGCCCTTAGTTTCTAAATGATAATTCCAAGCACAACATGAACAAGATTGGGTCTAAAAGGGCGGCTAAGATATCTTAAGATAATTATCTTAAAATAAAAGAAAAAATTAAAGATGTAAAGAATTAAAGATAAAAAGAAGTAAACGAATAAAAATATTAAGAGATAAAAACGAAAAAAGAAATAAAGTGCTTTTTTTGTTGAGATACTTTTCAGAAAAACTTAGGGGACAAGCCCGAAGTATCATATCTTACCTGGAATTGTCTGATCCCAGGTGGTATTCCTTGAAGCATGACCTACGTTCCTTTTTGTTTTTAAAACGTAGGACGTAGGACGTCTAATGCTTTTTAATCATGTTGAATGATGTTTGAATTTGAAGTAATAAGGAAAGGATTCGAAGGATGTGATAGCTACATGTGGAAGTAAAGAGGGGAATTCTGAACAGATTTGTACTGACGATGAGTATGTACAATTTTTTGGGGCTCAGGTAGTCACCCCGGTTAGATTTCAGGAAAACAATAGTCGTATAAACATGACCTGCGGTGTCCTACTATAACTTAAGAAAGTGTTGGTACTGAAACATAAAATTAAAATTACAAGATATAACGTTGCAATCACAAGGCAAGATTTAAAGGATGTCATAGCTTCACGAGAGGGATTGATAATAGATTAAGCGGTTCTAAGCGTTTAACCCCCGGAAATACCACCACAGAAAATGTCCCCGGCAAAATACCTCCTCCCAGAAAATACTCTCGCGGAAAATTCCCCCCACTTCCCGAGAAATACCCTCTCTCCCTAGGAAAGTATCCCCGGAAAATAACCCCGTGGAAAGTAATTTTTTGAGAGTATTTTCCAGGGGGTAAACTCTGGCCACCTTATTAAGCAGGATTTGGTTTCGCGGTTTCGGATGAGCATATGCAGCTCTCTTAGATTCAGTTGGCTTATCTGGTCTGGTTTCCTATTGATACAGTCTTACAAATTTGACTTATCATAAACCTTTTTCTCAGGAGGACTTAAGCAACCATGAATAAATATGTGGGAAACGGTATCGATCTTGGAAGAAGGAGTGACGTTCAATTTATGACATTTTGCAATGTTTTCGTAATCCAAATTTTCACTCACTATTGTGAACTATTTTTGAAAGAACATTTTGACCAATTTGTGTTCTTTCTTGCCGATTTGTTCTTTTTTTGTCATCACTTGCCGAATTAAATGCTTAGCTACCACACTGTATAGCTTATTGAGCGACATTTAAAAGCTGACTCATGAAGCCCTCTTCACTTCCCCAGTTGCGGTTTTAGACCTCATAATCTGGGGGAGGCAAGGTATTTCACAGGAGCGTAATAGTATAAATAAAAGAAACCTAATGTCAGAAAAAACAGAGGGAGGCAGCTGCCCCCTACCTAGGGCTAAAAACGACGCTGCACTACCCATTAGTATTCAGGATTGGTATAAAGCTATGGGGTTAATGTTCACGCTCTGACAAGAAATAGCTGGAATTCAAAATTGAATACCTCAAAATGTGTCTTACAAAATTGTTTGTTCTGACACATATAAAGAAAAACAAACTCTTTTAGCTCCCTCCACAAAAGCCTCAGTGGTCTGTAACGTAGGGGAGCAGTAGGTAAGGGATTTTGGATGCATGAGTAACAATAGCCAGGACTCGGTAGATCCCTGGAGTAGTATACTCTTCCAAGTAGGACTACACCAAATGGTATTCGTCAAAAGTACCTTTCAAGGAGATATGAAGGACTTCCCATCGTGGAAAAAATTCAATTATTATTTTGCTTTTCATTATAAATAGTAATGCTGTAAGTTGATATAAATAAAATAAAAATTATTATTTATTGTTTTTTTATTATTATTACTACATTTACACATTCATTATTCATTTCAATTTCTATTCGATTTGGGTTTAATATATTCATTGATAGTAATTTCATTTCTTTTAACTTTTAATTATTTTATGAATTAATATTTTGTCATCTTAGGTTTTAATATGGCTCTTTACTTTTTCTCAAATTTTCTTTTTTCGAAAGTGTTTTTCTTTTAGTAATTTGTAATAATCAATTAGTGCTGGCAATTTCTTTAGTGGATCATAATTAATACCATATATAGTAATTCATGAAATCTTAGGAGGAGGATGTATTTGGACAAAACCTAGCACAATTTGCCCTTTTTCTATTAAATGCTAAAAAACACCTTTTTAAAAAATTAAAATAACCAAGAGAGGCATCTTTCGGATATAGCGGGGGAAGAATCTAGGGGGTAAAATCTTCCTCCCCTCTTCTCCCACGCAGTTCCAGCCCCTTGCCAAATATTGAATTCCATTATGTCCATTAACTAACGAAAGATAGATCATCTGATTGTTCAACTAGTTGAATAATAAAATTCCTAAATAAACTGAAAATTGATCATTAAAAGTTTAAATCAGTTTAAGTGAAAATTGTATTGTTAAAGGAAAAAAGTATGTTCATTTTATTAGATTTTTACCAGAAGACACATAATAAAAAAAATGTGTAATATGTCCGGTATGAAAGCTTTTCACGTAGATGCGAAATAGTAATTCGCAATGCAAGCACGACTTGGTCGCAAAGCATCGCATCGAGGGTCAATTTTAAAGACGTTTAGTTAAAAGTAACTCAATTAAAAGTAACTCTTCTAACATAATTGCTTTTTATAAATTTGTTTAGATAACTCAACCACAAAGGGCCATGTAATACCAAAAATTGCACTTTTTGATGCTATTGCTGGAAGATGCTGGGAATCATAACAAATAACAAGAATACCTAAATGGTCTAAATGGTGCCAATGGTGTATATCGCCTAAAAAGTCTAAATGGTATAAGTGGAGTTACAATACCCTTCTTGTTTACCCTTCAAGTCTTCTTAGCAAATGATATCGAATAGTGCACATTTTTCTTTAAAAGCTGCTGCTCAATACAAGACAATTTGGTTTATTTTTATTTTCATGAAAATAAATACATTTCTTATCCGAAGAATCTCAAAGATACCACAGATAGTGTGCCGCTGGGACTTTTTATCTATGTGACAAAGTTGTATCTCGTTGGAAAGTTTAAGGGAGGTAGGAAGTAAAAGTCTACTAAATGCCCGATTTTAGCAAAAATTTATGTTAACTTTTTTGATTTCATTGCCTTAGTTAGAAAACATTTATTTATTAGGTTTATTTTGCATAATTTTAAAAGACTAAGATCGAACAAAAACAAATTTTAGGAAAACGATGTTTTTCTAATTGAAGTACAGAGCCAACTTAAAATTAAAACGAATAAAAATGATCGCTTCTCAGATCATCCAAGATATACCTACAGACATTTGAAAAGTGGCGCTTCACTGTAAGCTGAGCTTATATGAGTTTTTATTTTTATATTAAAAGTGGTCAATATCAAGACCAGTGGCAGAATCGGATAACTTAGTCTTATAATCTATGAAGTTTATATGGCAATCATGTTATCATGATAATCAGGTTAATCATGCTTATCAGTTTTTTTGCGTCAGTTTTATTTTTCAGCAAGGGGCTAGCTTTCAGAATTTTACAAATGCAGGGAAATACCACGAGTCAGTTTATTCGGAGTAGTTTTAAAGATTTACATTGTGTAATCTACGAAACAATATCTCCCTTCCTCCTTTTTAATGAATGCAGACAAAAAGAGATTTTCAAAAACTAGGGAGGCTTTAACTTTTTTCATATTGTTATAAAAAACATATTTTTCCAAATGAGGGTGGGGGCAATTACTACCCCCTGCCCACCTACTCCCCAGCACGCCTACTCTCCTTTGACTTTGAGCCGCCTCTCAAAATAGAAAGTTGCAGCCACTGGCACTGTGTGACTGGGAATGCTGGAGAAAAGCACTCTGGGCTAGTGAATCTACCCCCAAACTTCAATTATTGTTGTTGTTGTGTTTAGAACAAGCTGTAAAACGGACTATTTTCTTTTGTGACCGATCAGTACCTTCACCAATAAATGTCATAAATTAATGCCACTGTATATGGTATTAATTATAATCCACTAAAGAAATCTTCGCCATTTTTTGATTACTGAAAATTAATAAAAGAACAACACTTTCGAAAAAAGGATTTTTGAGGAAAAGTAAAGAGCCAAATTAAAACTTAAGACGACCTTCACCAATAAATGTCTGTCATCAAAACACTGCATATTCATGATCCAGATATAATTACTCTCCTTGTTTCTGCATTTGATTGTATTGCCCTTTTAGACCTCTCTCCTTGTTTCCGCCTTTAATTGCATTGCCCTTTTAGACCCACTTACTTCGTTTTATCTTTAATTCTTTCTTTATCTTAAGATAATTATTTCAAAAACGGGAGTGATCTTAGCCGCCCTTTTGGACCAAATCTTGATGATGTTGTGCTTGGCCCGCGGGGTCAAAGAAGGAAGTGTTTAAGTTGCTTTACTTGTAGTAATTCTAATTACTTCACTTGTTGGCTTGTTGGTTCACTTGTCGGCTTTTTTCTGGCTGTGCTATTTTCTAATAAATTTCTCGAGAAACTAAGGGCTTCTAATGCCCTACCAGGGGAGGATCCAGAGAGAAAGGGGGAGGAGGCATTTAGTTCCTAGATTTTCCGAAAGGAAAATCTATATATTCCAAAAGGTACCTCTCTAACGTATTTTGATTTTAAAAAAGGTCTTTTTTAGCATTTAGTTGAAAAATGGCAAATTTGCGATAGGTTTTGTCCAAATACCCCCCCCCCCCCGTGCTAAGATTTCATAAATTAACGCCACTGTATATGGTATTAATTATAATCCACCAAAGAAATCTTCGCCACTTTTTGACTACTAAAAATTAATAAAAGAAAGACACTTTCAAAAAAGGATTTTTGAGGATAAGTAAAGAGTCATATTAAAACCTAAGACGACTTTCACCAATAAATGTCAATCATCAAAACACTTATATTCATGGTCCAAATATATTTACTCTCCTTGTTTCTGCCTTTAATTGCATTGCTAAGTCTACCAAACATCAAAAATCTAGTACTTTTTTCTTAGACTTAAATGCATGGCCTTGATCGATTCGCAATAAGCCAAAAACAACTTCTAGCACGAAATATGTTTCATCAGTTATATTAAAAAGGGGTTTATATTGTGCAATTTTGATTATAATCTTCATGAAGTTACTAATTGACAACTGACTGTTTGCTTCCTGGTTCAATTGTTTAGGCTGTTGAGATACTAGGCATGTTACCACCTCCCCGATAAGTGCAGACAATTTTCTGATAGGCGCGGACATAGAATTTTCATTAACAAAATATTTTAATAAAAATTTTGAAGAAAGGTATTAATTTCGTGTGATCTTTAAAAATGGGAGCTTAAAGCATAAACAAAAATATTTCAAATTATGATGCTAAACTTATGATGAAACATACAGTGACATAGCTAAGGAGAAGCAAAGGGACATTTTTATCTCCGAATGCACGCTATTTAGATAAACATGTTTCTTCAATCCTTGGAGGTTTTGAATATAAAAAATCTGATAAACACTTAGGGGATCGAACTGAAACTTTCAGAGAGTGCTGGAGGGATCTGAAGAGAGGGGGCAGATGTAAATTGAAAGCTACGATTGTGTATCCAGCATAAAATACAATAGAAAATATATTTTGCCATTGGAAAGGTGCGACTTTGTTACATAGATAAAAAGTCCACGTCATTTTTCTTTTTGTTATTATACACAACAAACCCAACAAAGAGATTTTTTCTAACACCCTAGATTTTTTTTCTAAAACTTAGCAAAACTTAAAAAGTCAAAATGAGTTTTTTTATGATAGGCATTCAATAGAAGTTTTACATCCTACCTCCCTTAAACTTTCCCACAATATAAGTGTAACTTTTTTGCGTAGATAAGAAAGCTTGGGATGGCTAGGATACTATCTGCGGATGAAGGATAACAGATTACCGAAGATCATCCTTTCCGGCTAACCGTCTAGGGCTAAACGGAAAGCAGGTCGTCCTCGTCTGGGGTGGGAGGACGTCATAAAGAAAGATTTAAAGAAAATGGGAACTTCCTGGGAGGGCTAAAAAGGGAGGTTTTGAATATATTGGGAAGGAGGAGGAGCGTGCGTAGCTGTGTTGGCGTCAGGCGGCTTGGTTCTACTGTGGGTTGTTAGTAGTAATAGTATACTATCCACGGTATCTTCGAGATGTTTCGGATAAAAATGCAATTATGTTCATGGAAACAGAAATTAACAAGTGACTTTTTTTTTAATAAACAAGTGACATTTTTTCTTCAAAACACTTTTTGAGTTTTCACTTACTATAGGGGCTGGGTGGAAGAGCAAACAACAGAGGCATTACAAACTTCTAGTTAATGATAGCTTATTTATTCAGCAAGGGGGCAATGCCAGTCAACCCCCAAGGTCAATTTTTGCAATATAATGTTAGATATTCAGCAACTGAAACGTCGATTCAACGCCCTATGCACCAGCAATGGCTCAGGAGGATCTTTATCCTTTTTTTTTTTTTAATGTGAGATATAAAATAAAATAGGGGTCCGACACTCGTCATTAAACATCGAAAACCTTCGATACAGCAGAAATTCGTTGCAGCTGGTCTTTTAGGAGGTCTCAAACGAACAGCTTTAGCTTAAGATACATTCGGAGTGGCGATATTCGTTAATATAAAAAAACTAAAAAACATACAATGATGGATAATGGTGTTTTAGAAAGTATATATATATATATATATATATATATATATATATATATATATATATATATATATATATATATATATATATATATATATATATATATATATATATATATATATATATATATATATATGATATATATCAAACCTGTGAAATGAGAGGCCAGGTTTTCCATCGAAATTTTTATACCTTATAACACAACTTTATATAGACTTTATAAAAATGTAAAGGAAAAGGTCTTAGTGATGCATAAAAAAAATAAGGTGTTAGGTGTTCTTTTTTATGTTTAAACCCTTTGGTATCAAGGTAATCAAAATAATGTATCTGCGATATTTCTGGAACAGTTTGGACCGGCTTGGATGAGGGTTGTTGAAATTTTTAGGTAGTGTTGAGTAACGAAAAGTGGACAAGGTAACTTCAAACTTTATAAATGGGGCAGGGGTTAAGATGAAGGCCGTGTCCAGGATTTATTTTCAGGGGGTTACAAATTAGATCTAAAAAATACATCAACATTTGTTATCGTTCAATATTATTACGCTTTTACAAGCCCAAAAAACATTTCAGGGATGGCTAAAAACCCCTTAGTCCTCCCCCCTGGAAACAGCGTTTGCTAGAATGAATTGTTTCTAATCCACCAAACCTTTTGCACTGCAAATTTCTATGGACCTTACAATATACTGATGGTTAAGTAGCGAAATTAATCAAAAGACCTTGTGTGTTGTCAGGTTATCAATATAGCGTATCCGCCAAATCTTGAGACGGCTTTTGAGGAGTCGAGCTGCAATTTTTTGAGCGTCGGGGGGGGGGAGACAGTTTGACCTCAAATCCTTATTTAGAGGGGGTAGTGAGGAGGAGGGACTGCTAAACACATTTTATCTCTAATCCGAGTAAATGTTTTGGCACTTTTAGCCACTGTGGGACTAGAATGTCTTATCGGTAATACCACTACTACTATACTGACAACTCACTGCAGCACCAAGCAACCTGAGGCCAACACAGCTACGCACGCTCCTTCTCCATGCAAATCTATTCAAAGCCTCTCTCTTTACACCCTCCCGGGAAGCTCGCATTTTCTTTAAATCTTTCCTTATGACATCATCCCACGCCAACTTACCGGTAATGCAGTGATGTAAATTGGAAGTCCCTGCTTGCACCCAGGTTATCAAAATAGCGTATCCACAACATCTCAGGAACAACATAGGGATCGATTTCAAGCTTTCAAGTTGCGTTGAAGGCCAAGCGGAAAACTATGTTTAGCTTGTGGGGAGGTACCAGGGGTAAATCTAAAGACATTGTGCGTATCCTGATTATCAAAATAGCATATCTGCAGTATCTTGAGAATAGTTCGGAAAATTCAGAAAAATACTACGGAGTGATGGGAGGGGACACGGAGACTTAAAATTTTATGATCATAGGGAGGAATGAAGGGATTAATTCTTTTTGTCTTGAAGTCACCTAAAAGTTTTTGCACTATAAGCCTCTATGGAACTTATGGAACTCAGGGACTAAGTGTTTGACGAGAAAAGTGTCCTTTAAACTAAAAAATTTAAATTGAAAGCTAAAAATGTATTAATTGTAAGAATTTTTCTTCGTGACTATAATCTTGATAAGCGTTTTTCTTTTTGTTTTATTTTTTGATATCTTGAAAATAAAAACCGAAATTTTTGAAACACGTGTCGTTTTCAGAAAAACGCAAATTAAAACGTTTAAAGGGTTCAATTGGTAGTAACTCCACTCTTTTTTGTATTATTTTCCCTTTGTTTTAGGTTTGAATTAATTTTGTATTTTATTTATGGTCGTTTTTAGTTTAATTTATTCGTTCATAGTGATTTCTGTTGGTTTTAAATTAAAATTATTGCACAACTTTGTGAAAATAAAACTCATAATAATAGTTATAATAAAACTCATAACTAAACTCATAAAACTCATCCTATTGCAGAGATTTCAAGCTTCTATCTACAAAAACATGGAATTTTGTATTTTTTGACAGAAAGAGACCACGGATTTGTGTTCATTTGCTTTCATTTCTTTTATGGTTTTTGTTCTTCTCAGGGGGGATCATATTGAACAAATGGTCCTAGAAGATTGGGAAAGCGCTTTCCGAACCGAAATCAAAAGCTCTAGTGTCCTTTTCAGTGACCAAAAAGATTGGATGATAACTAGCCCACCTCCCACATATTTAGCCCATCCCCAGCACAAATTTAAAGCCTTTACCTATCTCCTTTTTTCTCTTGCATTATCTGATAAAAATCCCCAAAACCGTTCTTGAGATATTACACATTGATAACCTGAATACACATAGCATGTTTTGGTTTATGACTGCCTTCTCCTTAAAGTCATAATTTCATGTTTACTTACCTCTCTAACCCCCCCTAAAATTTTCAACTTGATACCCCACGGTGTTCATGAGATGTGGCAGATGAGCCATTTTGATAGTATGGCAACACATAGTGCCTTTTTATTTACCTTAACACTTAACTATACATAGATTATAAAACCCATTAGAGTAGATAGTAAAAAAGAAGTTACATAAGAAACAATGATTTCTAAGCCCCTTTCCTCAAAACACAATTTGAAGTCCCCCTGCTCCACCTTCCCTCACTCTTTCCCCAACAGTATCTGAAAGTTTCATGTTCACACAACACCACCACACCCAAAACCATTCTCAATATATGGAAGATGGGGATTATCTCAGTGCACATACTATCATTTGATTTAACTTTGCATAATCCCCAAGTCAAAATTTAAGATTTAATTGCCCCTTAGGGGAGAAAGAAGACCTTAAATAACATTCGCTTAAAGTTTCACCGTACTGTCCAGCACTGTTCTCGAGATTTTGCAGATATGTCAATTTGCTAACCAGGCGAAACATAGTGTCTTTTGATTTACTTTGTTACTTAACTGTACGTAGATTATAAAATCCATAAGAGCTTATAGTGCAAAAGTGATTTGGTAAATCAGGGACAAAACTTCTTTAATCCCTTCTCTACCCACCAGGAAAGGAGTTAAAGTTCCCTTACTCCCTCTCCCCCTCCTCTCCTTGCTTTCTCTTTTCCCCAGCTGTGCCTGAGAGTTACAGCTTTATCCACAATACATTGCCTAGACACACATAGTGTCTTTTGATCTTCCTCTCTTCAGGTCAAAACTTAAGATCCACTTTACCCCTCCTAACACTGCCTGAGAGTTTTAACGTGATCCTCCAAGCAATTCCCGAGTCATTGCATATAATTAGAAAAGTCGTATGTACATAGCGTGTTTTATTTACTTTTTGATTTTGGAAACAATCAATTTCCAAATTATACCCATACGAAACTTAGTGTATCTTTGTCTAGATTACGATTCCTAACAGTTTTTAGACTAATACCTTTCTATGAACATGAACCAATTTAAATAATTTAGGGTCATTGCTCTTGGGGCTAAGAGGGCTCTGGTGACCCTGGAAGCATGCTTGTTAGCCCTATTTCTGAGAAAATTGACTACCTCAAAATTTGGATCGAATATCATGGCAAACAAAGGAGCAAGGTGGCTGAAAACGGTACGGGACGGAGTCTAATCGTTTTCAAATCACTTTTGGTCCTTAGGAAGAGTATTTGAACCTTCAATTTACGATCGAATGAGTCCTCTCTTATATTTCTACAATCCCTTTTTTGTTGGCCTTTTGTTGGGCTCTTTTCGGAGAGTCAATGTTTTGTTTCTATGTTCCTTATTAATGTTGGTTCCCTTAGCCCAAGGACTTAAGCATGTAAGTATTAAACCGACGAGGAAGACAAGGTTTCTGGCTCCGCGCGCCATTTTTGTTTGGGGGTATACCCCAGAATTGCTTTTTTAGACATGAAGATCCTCTTGACCAAAGGACTAAATGCTGTAAATTTTCAAATTGATAAGGAAAAAAGTTTGTTGGTCCATTTCTAGATCTCCTGGCCCTCTACTCCTTCCCCCAAAACAAAATGATTGATCCTTGTTTAATAGCAATCCTTGGAAGCTTTAACAGATCACACACCCAACATCGAAAAACCCCCTTTGTCCAATATGAAAACAATATTCAACAATTTGTAGTTCCTACTATTTACGAGCTCCAGGGTCTAAGCGGGTCATGCCATTTCTGGAGGCATATTTATTGGACCTGTTGACTATTATGAACAAAATGGCGGTTTGATCGGCAGTTTCTGGGGTTACGTAGAGGGTGGGTGTAAAAAGAGGACACGGAATCCACTTACTCCACTAACGACACGGGTCGTTATCCACTTACTTTCGACTCTTAAAGAAGGCCCTAAAACTCACAAATTTCTAATCAAATAATCCCCCTGTCGTTTCTATGACCACCCCTTTCATATTCAGTGGAATGGAAAAACACTGAAGGCGCACGGCTCTTTACTTGGGCAGCCCTTCTACGCTGTCTGTGATAGCAACCCTTAAATACACCCAGTCTAAGCAGTAAATAGTATAACCTAATATAGCACTGATAAGGATATTAGCCCTACACCACTAAAGAATATTAGGCTACCAAGGAGAAGTGTGTCACTAAGAGGAGACGGGGTGTGATTTCATAAAGTATATTTTAAAAAAGAACAAAAAGGAGCATTACTCGTGGTATGGTGAGGAAGGCATTACGGTTTTTCAGGTTCTTCGTTTTTTATTTTTTCTGGTATATTTTTAACCTGATAGGCGCTGGATAAGTGCCCGAAATATCCAGTTTTGAGCATTCATTCTTTTTAAAACTCGTTTACTTATGAATATGCTTGGCAGAGAAATCTTGTTATAAAATAACTTGATTTACCCATAATCAAATCTTTGCCCTTTTTTCCTTTTATTTAAATTGAAAGAAATTAACTGGTAAGTAGTAATAGACGTACTTTTAGCATTCTATGATATAATAAAAAAAGGAGCATTACTCGTGGTATGGTGAGGAAGGCATTACGGTTTTTCAGGTTCTTCGTTTTTATTTTTTCTGGTATATTTTTCACCTAATAGGCGCTGGATAAGTGCCCGAAATATCCAGTTTTGAGCATTCATTCTTTTTAAAACTCGTTTATTTATGAATATGCTTGGCACAGAAATCTTGTTATAAAATAACTTGATTTACCCATAATCAAATCTTTGCCCTTTTTTCCTTTTATTTAAATTGAAAGAAATTAACTGGTAAGTAGTAATAGACGTACTTTTAGCATTCTATGATATAATAAAAAAAGGAGCATTACTCGTGGTATGGTGAGGAAGGCATTACGGTTTTTCAGGTTCTTCGTTTTTATTTTTTCTGGTATATTTTTCACCTAATAGGCGCTGGATAAGTGCCCGAAATATCCAGTTTTGAGCATTCATTCTTTTTAAAACTCGTTTATTTATGAATATGCTTGGCACAGAAATCTTGTTATAAAATAACTTGATTTACCCATAATCAAATCTTTGCCCTTTTTTCCTTTTATTTAAATTGAAAGAAATTAACTGGTAAGTAGTAATAGACGTACTTTTAGCATTCTATGATATAATAAAAAAAAATCTAAATACCTCTTAAAAATCAATTACGTCAGTTCAGTAACCTATACCATGTAAGCGTTATATAAGAAAGGTTTTAGCTTTTAACCAGAATCCAACGATTGATCTTGTAGGCTGGGAATTTAGAACTGGTTCTCTTGCGAAAGGTTAATAGATATGTAATCCGACAAAAAGTGAAAAATTCCAGGGCGTTAGCATGCAAGACAACATTTTTTTTTTCTTTTTTTTTTGTAGATGGATTTAGTTAGGCAGGAGGCAATCAAACAATGAATAGGCATTAAAAAATAATGACAATGCGTTCATCTCCAAACGTACCAGGAAGTTGAAAAAATTCTCATATAAAGCATACATAGAAAGAGTGATCGTATGAACTTCGGAGGGGGCTCATTGGATTCGTAATCAGAAGTTCTAGTGCCTTTTTAAGAATCAGAGTGGTCGAAGGGTGAACCCCCAACACACCTCATATTTCCCCGCAATGCAACTGATAGAAACTTTGAGATGATCATTTGTTGTCGTAGAAACTTCGATAAGAGCTCCTTTGATTGGAAATTAAAAGGGCTAGTGCCCTTTTTAATAGCCAAATGCGATTGGGTGGCAAATAGCCCCCCTCCCATGCGCACCATTTCCCCAGCCACATCCAATCAAAACTTTTAGATAGCAATTTTTTTCAACGTAATTGAAAGGTCCCGAAATTATGTCTTTCAGGATGGCCCCCCCACAGCTCTCATGGCAAGGGTTTTAAGTTATACCCTGGGGGTAAATAAGGCGGCTCATGTGATCGTGAATCAGAAGTTCTAGTGTCCTTTTTAAGATTCAGAGTGATCGAACAGTGGATACCCTATTCCCCAAACCTGGAATTTTCCCAAAATGCATATGATAGAAATTTTGAGATGGCCATTTGTTGTCGTAGAAACTTCAAAAAAGGCGCAATCGATTGAAAATTGAAAGGGCTAGTACCATTTTTATTAGTAAAAAAGGATTGGAAAGTAACAAGCCTCTCTCCATGCCCATTAATTGCTAAAATACATCTAATCAAAATGTTGAGATAATCATTTTGTTCAGCGTAATTGAAAGGTCCGGAAATTATATCTTTATGGATGACAACCGCATGGGGGCCGGTAGGGGGCCATGGCCCCCTACAATATTGAGACTATAAAGTAATTCTTAGGCAAACAAAGGAAAGAGAGCAGAATAGGTAAAACCACGGGAAAAATGCGTGTTTCCCCATTATTAGCTGCCTGCCAATAGATTTTGAACCTTAATAAGGAAAATATAAGTTCTAGGTTGTGACTGACTGACTTCTTTCCGGTTTTCCACAAACATTGTTTCTATATGGTTTGGTTGGAGTAACAAAAAACAATCAAATTCTTCATAGTAATGAATGGTAAGTAAATAACGACCCTTGTTACTAATGAAAGCGTAAAAGCATAGTTATTGGTAACATTCAATCAAAGAATCAACTTGTTATAGTGATTATGAATTTGTTTATTAGTAATTATTGCAGTTATTAGTACACAAGAAAGTTCGTGCAATTAAAGAAAACACAAGAAAAAAACCTTAATAAGGGACATTTTTGGTAAAAATATACAGTCAACATTTGCTTGCATTTCAAGAATACCCATGAGCTGATATATGAAGCCACTATAATCAGAAATGTTTCCCCTGAAGACAATAATGGGAATTTCTGTATTTTTTCCCCTGAAGACAATAATGGGAATTTCTGTATTTTCCCCCTGAACCGATGCGGTTTTGTTTTTATTATCATTTTGTTCCTGGATTTATCTAGTTGTCACTTTGAAAAAGATTTAGATTTCACAGTTATGAAGTACAAAGGTGTATAATATATCGGTTTTGGTATTCAGAATTAAGTTAAAAATATTGAATTAAAAAATTTATTTTTTTTTATCTCAGTTTTAATTTTTTTTTTCTTTGAACAAACTACTATGATAATGCGTTACTTTTATAAACGCTGGGTCTAAAGGCATTAAATATTTTAGTGTTTGATAACCGATACTGTTGATATTGATAAAAATTAATTTAAAAAAAAAAAGTTTTTCTGAGGGAAGTAAAGAGCGAAGTTGAAGCTAAAAACGGACAAAAATTATTACTTCATAACCTATCTAATATATATCGATAAAACTGGTACAAATAAACCAACTGATTATGTTTCCCCTGTTTCTAGGATTATAGAAAACTAGTGCTTTACTGAAAACACAAAAGTCAAATATTAAAAACAGGAATACTGACTTGGGACTAAAAAGTGAGTATGTAGCCTGACAACAATAAACTAATCTATAAAACTTTTCATAGTCTTACACCAGTTGTGACATCAGTAACTTTCAGTATATAATTAAAAAAAAATTTAAATAAAATCATAAAATTTAATATTTTTTTAATAACCGCAAAGTAATTGAACAGCACACAGAAATATTGGATTGATTCATCAGGTAGCATTTTGATTTCACCAGCCGTAATACCAATAATGGTATAGATATACAATCTTAAATTATAATAAACATGCTTTAGTATCACTTGAAATGAAGATCAAATAAGACATAATATAAACTCTGGAAATCCGGTCATTTCTCTTTATAAGGTAAAGGTAAAGGATACGGCATTAGACTTTACAGTCCGTACCGGCGGTGCTGATCTCCGTTTCTTGGCCCTTCAGCCAGGAAGTGCAATGGGGGGTTGGGGGCCAGCCATCCTTTGCTTTCGCACACCCTTCCTGTTTACCTTCCCCAGATTTCTCCAGGTACCCATTTAGAGCTGGGTCGACTCTGGCTAAGCTTACAGAGTCACGCCACTGACCCCCGTCCCAAACTGAAGAATTGGGTACACTGGGATTCGAACCCGCGTCCTCTCAGACAAGGGATTCCGAATCCAGCGCACCAACCCACTCGGCCAGGACGGCTCTCTTTATACAACATTTCTCTTTATACAACAGTAAATTTCAAGGTATTATAGAAATTCTAAAGTTAGTCTATAGTTATAATACTATAAAGATGGCTCTACTTCGAACTTATTTACGAACTAATCATGACATGTCCTTTTCAGAACCAAAACAATAGCCAGTCATTGAGCTGAGTCATTGGGCAGAAGTGATATCAAATTAAATGGGATGGATCCTAAAAAGGATTGATAATATTTTTATTCTGTAAAAAGTATCCTTAATTGGTTTGCTTTTGCTGTACCAAAGCTCCTATTTTATTTTGTGCTTACAGTAAAGCGCTAGTTTTCTATAATCCTAGAAACATAGGGAAACATAATTGGTTAGTTATTTGTACTAGTTTTTACCTAGTTGCACTAGTTTGTACTAGTTATTAGATAGGCTGTGAAGTAATAATTTTTGTCCGTTTTAAGTTTCAACTTCGCTCTTTACTTTCTTCGGAAAAACTTGGTTTTTTAAAATTAATTCAATTAATTAATTGATTAATTAATTAAAATTAATTAAAAATTAATCAAAATTAATTAATTAATGTTCATTTTTGATTAAAATTTTAATGTAAAAGCAACACTACCCTGATCTTTTCATTTATACGGAACAAGGTATGTTCGCTTTAAGTTTTAATATCACTCCTTAGTTTTAGTTGAAAACTTATTTTAATACCATTTCTAATTATCACCGATCTAGGGGAGATAAGACACCTCTAGAAAATACTGCTTACAACCTTGACAGCTACGAAAAACTTTCAGTCTATAACATAAAGTTTATTATCCATAATTCACGAAACAAAACATGCTTTTCAGGATACATGTTTAACATGTAACAATAATATATAACATGTTTACAATAACAATAACATGTTTAACATGTAACATGTAACAATGCATGTTTTTCAGGAACGTTTGTTTTTCGATGAGCAAAAAGCTGTTTTTACTCAGCCGACTTCACCTGAAAAAGCCATAATGAAGACAAGGTTTTATAAATCGCCTACTGACTAGCAGAAACTAGAAGTCTACTGAAACAGAACAAAGCTGTTTAAGGACCCATTTAAAAGCTTACATATATACCTAATCGCTTTTTTTTTTATAAATTTGACTTGATAGCACATTTTCACAAAGTGAACTTTTAGTTGTTTGCCCCATTTTTTTTCTAAATGAAATAAAATGACCAAAAAATGATTTTTTTTTAAACCTAGGCAGGTCCAAAAAACTAAGGGGACAAGGACATCCCTTTCCTTCAGTTATCACCTTTAGAACTATCACAAAAGGCTTCATCATAGAGTAAAGTTTGACGGTTCAATTCAAAACTCTTGATCATTAAATTTTTGGTAGGTTTTTTAGTTGAAAAGTTTTTAGTTTTAGTTAATTTGTTTTTGCAACAATCTTTTACTTTTAAGATGAGTAGACGATTTATGAAACTTACTAAGAGGGTCTGGAGGTGGCGTATATGTGAGGGGTTCTTATAAACCTCCAGTTAAGGGCTCTGGACCAGAATTATTGTAACGTACCTTTTTATGCTTCCAAACTCTTCCGCTGAAGAAGTAACACCAAAATGCCGTTTTTAGTACTATATGACACTTGTGGATGGTAAAATTGATAAAATAAAAAAAACAAATAGATATGAGTAATATCTAAGTCCAACTCTGTACTAACAGACATACCCCTTTAATAATGTAATTTAATATATTGATGTTTGTAAGACTTCAATTGCATAGCTTATTAAGGGGGGCTGGAGGAGGATCATGCGAAAAGTGTTCTTACAAGCCTCCAGTTAAGGGTCTTGGAGCATAATTATTACAATAATACCGTTTTCTACTTCCAAGAATTTCCACTTAAGAAGTGGCACTGAAAGTGTTGTTTTTAGTGCTATATCTCTCTTACGAATGACAGAATCGATAAAAACTACATAGATGTGAGCATAAGTTTCCAAATGAGCCATTAAACATCACTCTAAAAACTTCTGGTAGCCCATTAGCCCCAGCCTTTTCACATTTGAAACTCGCAGATTGTGGAATTTATATAAACAACGCATATATGAGGAATAGCTTTTGAATGAGCTCTTCAGCATCTCTCTATGGTTTTCTAGTAGCCCACTTGGCCTGGAAAAAAGAAAAAAAAGGATCGTTTTAGCGTTTTTTCATTTTTAGTTTTTTTAACTTTTACTTTTAGTAAGGGCTGTGGTTGGCTCTTTGCTAAGTTGCAGCTAATTCTTCAACCATGACAAAGAGTTCATTCCAAATTCTCCCCAGAAACTAGTTAACAATGATTTTTTTTAAATTTAATAAATGGTGAAATTTGTAAAAACCCAGTAAATATAAGCAATAACTTTTCATTAAGCCATTAAGTATCTATCTACGATGGTGTGGTAGTCAGCTAATGTTTCAGTAGCTTATTGGTGTGTAGACGGCCTATGAATCTTACTAAGGGGGCTGGGAAGGGGAGTGCATAGAAAGAGTCCTTTTAAACCTCCAGTTAAGGGTTCTGGAAAATAACTATTTAAATAGTACTTGTTTTGCACTTCAGAGATTTTCCACTTAAGAAGTGGCACCAAAAGTGTTGTTTTCAGCACTATATCGCACTTACGATTGGTAGAGTTCATAAAAAAAGCAATCATATAGAAGCAATAACTTTCAAATGAGCATATAAACATAATTCTTATAAGGTGCCACTTAGTCCTAGCCCCAATAGCCCAATAGCCCCAGCTTTTCCACTTCAGACATTGCACCAAAATTGCCGTTTTTAGTTAAGTTCAAGTTCAATCGGGTTTAATTAAAAAAAAGGAAATAACTAAACTTAAAGTACACTGCTCTGTGACAAAACTCACGTTGAGACCCATAAATATAAAAGATTCTTCACTAGCACGCAGTACGGCTCCCACTTCACTCTTCGACACAACCACACGCCTCCTCATTATATAATAATTATTTTTTTTTAATTTTAAACATAATTTTTAATCTTAACCATAGTTCCATTTGGAATTAGCAGATGGTGGAATTTATAGGTAGAACGTAGATAGAATCAGCCCTCTCCTAACTTTCTAGGCTCACTGGGTCGATACGATTACCCCTGAAAAAACAACAACAAATAAACAAGTATCTGTGATTTTTCTTCTCGCAAAAAAAATACAAAATTCCACCTTTTTGCATAGATGAGCTTGAAACCTCTCCGGTAGGGTTCTTTGATACCCTGAATCTGATGTTGTCATTTTGATTAAAATTCTATTTCTTCAAGGGGGTATTCCCCCTTTTCTTCAAAATCAGACAAATTTTCTCAGGCTCGAAGCTTTTGATGGGTAAGACTAAATTTAATGAGAGGGGATCACCATAGTAAGCCAATACTTTTGAGGTATCAAAATTACATTTTTTTTTCTATTATTGAACAAGGTCGCTCCTTACTTACAGTTCGTTACCACGAACTTTTTGATTACCCATCAAAATCGAAAAAGAGATTATTGAAATATTGACCGTTTTTTGCGTTACCAAATGTATTATATTCTTAAAACATTACAGTTTCATTAAATGTGATTGAACAAACAGAAGAGGTTTTTCAACTAAAGTAAAGAGCAAGTTTAAAACTTTAAAGAAGTTAAAATTACTCTGTATGTAAGGGGGACTGTCCCCTCCTCAACACGTTGCTCATTAAACAAAAGCTTTTAGTGCTTCGAAAAATCTTTTTTTCCAGTTGCAATTTTTTTCAGAAATTTGGACAAAAGCCAAACTTCAGTAAAGAGTAAGGAGCTAAAGAGGAGACGTAAAAAGAATGCAAAGAATAGCCTGTTCAAATTGGTTTCAAATCTGTTTCTTGCTTTCAGTTGAAAAGCTTTTTTGTTATTTAACTTCTGATTTTCCCCAAATCATACCCAGGCCTAACAAAGATATAATTTGAGGCACCGGTTCTTAAATCACTTATTAATTGCTTTTAAAATTCTTAAATCAATAATTGTAAGTTGATTAATACCGTCCTACATTTAAATTTGCAATTTCAATTTTGGATAAGGTTTGATCATACTGTAAAAACTGGTGATGAACAGTAACTTTGGTAAAAAGTCCTTGTTAATATTACTACTAAAGAATTTTGGTTGGATTGAAAGGAGTATTATCAAACAGTTCGTGGTAACGAACTGTAGTAAGGAGCGACCCGGCTCAATAGTAACCACAACTCTAAAAAATCAAAAATTGGTATCAAAAATCAAGTTTTGATACCAATAGCTATACCAAAAGAATCGAATTTTAATGTTGATTTTAAATATATAAGTTTCATCAAGTTTAGTCTTACCCGTCAAAAGTTACGAGCCTGAGAAAATTTTAGAAAATAGGGGGGAACAACCCCTAAAAGTCCAAAAATCACAACATCAGATTCAGCGTATCAGAGAACCACATTGTAAAAGTTTCAAGCTCCTATCTACAAAAATGTGGAATTTTTCCTTTTTTGCCAGAAGGCAGATTTTTTTTCCCAGAGGTGATCGCATCGAACCAGTAGTCCTAGAATCTCTCAAGAGGGCTAACTCTAAATGAAATAAAAAGTTCTAGTGCCCTTTTAAAGTGACCAAAAAAATTGGAGGGCCCCTAGGCCCCCTCCCACGGTAATTATTTTCCCAAAGTCATCGGATCA
Organism: Artemia franciscana; assembly: GCF_032884065.1. Classification (NCBI taxonomy): domain Eukaryota; kingdom Metazoa; phylum Arthropoda; class Branchiopoda; order Anostraca; family Artemiidae; genus Artemia; species Artemia franciscana. Next base: position 3,380,372 of record NC_088880.1, on the reverse strand, counting down.
AATTCTGAGGTAGCCATTTTATTCAGCGTAGTCAAAAAACCTTATAACTATGTCTTTGGGGACGACTTACTCCCCCACAGTCCCCGTGGGAGGGGCTACAAGTTACAAACTTTGACCAGTGCTTACATATAGTAATGGTTATTTGGAAGTGTACAGACGTTTTCAGGGGGATTGTTTGGTTGGGGGGGTTGAGAGGAGGGAGATATGCTGGGGGAGCTTTTCTTGGAGGAATTTATCATGGGGGAAGAAAATTTCCATGAAAGGAACGCAGGATTTTCTAGCATTATTAAAAAACAATAAAAAAAAATATGAAAAAGTTTTTTCAATTGAAAGTAAGGAGCAGAATTAAAACTTAAAACGAACAAAAATTATTACGCATATGATGGGCTCACCTCCTCCTAATACCTCGCTCTTTATGCTAAATTAGTTTTAGTAATTTCAACTATTTATTCTACGGCTTTTGTGATTCAGGGGTCATTCTTAAGAAATTGGGACAAAATTTAAGCTTCTTTATGTAAGCTAATTTATAAGTTACGTATATCTTTTACTAATAAAAACACTCGTGAGAAATTAAAAGTTCTAGTTGCCTTTCTAAGTAACCAAAAAACCGCAGGGCAACTAGATCTCCTCTCCCACTCCTTTTTTTTAAATCATTCGATCAAAACTATGAGAAAGCCATTTAGCCAAAAAAAATAAATATGTAAATTTTATTTTAATTACTCATCTGCGGAGAGCTAAAATCAAAACATGTATTGATTTAAAAACGTTCAGAACTTAAATAAAAAAAACGAGTTTTTCTAACGGAAAGTAAGGAGCGACATTCAAACTTAAAACGAACAGAATTAATTCGTATGTGAAAGGGGGTGCTTCCTCATCAACGTCCCGCTCTTTACGCTAAAGTTTTTTACTGTTTTAAAAAGTAAAGTTAAGAGAAAGAGTCAAACTTTAACATAAAGGGTGGGTTGTTGATGAGGAAGCAATCCCTTTCACATACGAAGTAATTTCTGTTCCTTTTAAGTTTTAATGTCGCTCCTTACTTTCCGTTAAAAAAACGTGTTTTTTTTTTAATTTAATTATTTGTATGGAAGGAAATTATATGAGACCTTTGATCTCCTACTTAGCTGAAGCCATCACATTCTTTGCAATAGGATTTTATCGATAAATACATTACATATTTTTGCTTAAATAGATTGAAGTATTTCGTATAAATAGAAAAAGAAAAATATTACCATTTAAAATTGCAGAGAACTAAGTTCCTAGAAGTGTTTGGCATCCCAAAGTAATTTCCTGGCGGGGCTGAAGATGGCAGGCATTGCCTTTTCCACCTTTCTGCTGGTAGATATGGAAATGAAACGCTGTAGATGTATAGAGGGAGATTTTACTTAATTCCCACTCCCTCCGACCTCTTTCGACATTTGTCTAAAGCCTCAAGAAGAGTAAGTAGTTTTTCGATTAAAATGTACTTATTTAGGAGTGTACCCTACCCCCACCTAAACAATGACTTAACTCTCCCCATAATAGCTGATACGCAATTACAAATCACGAAACATAGCCTAATTTCATTAAAAATAAAGCTTCTTAGAATTTTAAACTGATTGCAAATTCGTCCCCTTTGCTGTAAAGTTGTAGTATGATGCCCTAAAATGGAAGAAAACAAGACTTTCCCCTAGCCCAATCTGTATGGTCACTTAAAAAAGAGCTTAAAATTTACGTTTGAATGAGCCCCCCCCCCCCAATTATCTTGGAACTTGAGTTTGATGCAATAACTCCTGGGAAAAAAAAACATGCATCAACGATGTTTCTTATCAAAAAAAAAGTGAAATTCCCCATTTTGAAGATTGGAGCTTGAAACCTCTACGGTAGGGTTCTCTGGTATGATGTATCTAATAAAGGAATTTTCAATAAGGTTGCTTGCTATTTTGGTGGTGTTTTCCCTTTTTAAAAATGAGGCAATTTTATTCAGATTTTTGTTTAGGGTGAGTGAAAGTAAACTGAAATAATTTGATACATTTAGAATCCTGATTGCAGCAGTAGTTGCAACTTAGTAAAGAGCGAACCACATCCCATAGTAAGCCAAAGCTAAAAAACACGATTAAAAAAAAAAATAGTGAATTTTTTTTTATCTTGCACTGAATCAGGAATGGTGACTATTATTTCGGTTAATTGTAAAAGTAAAAGTTTATTGCGAAAAAAGTTTGCGTTGATTATTAAAAAGAGTCTGAAACCCCTTGAAAATGTCGTGAGGTCGGAATAAAAATGGACCATTGGCATTAGCATGGTCGAATATCTTCAGTAGGCCAATTGAAGCCCTGCCCCTTGAACACAAAGAAAAATTACTTATTTGCATGGATAGCACTGAAATGTCTCCTTTCAATGAACTTCATTGCCCGTAAAAGTATAAAAAAAAGACAAAGTACGGATTATTATAAATAAACAAAAACAAAAATGATAAAAAGCGAAAAAAATTCAAACTAACAAAAAAAAAATGGCTAATTGACCAACATCAATATGGAAAAAAGGCTGCAGAGGGTTGCAAACGTAAATAACCGCGGCTTTTTTTCACCGCGGCTAACGAATGATCAGAACATCATAGGGAGATGCTTACTGGCTCATTTGAACGGAATTAAATTTGTTAGTTCCTTTTTTAAGTGACCAAAAAAATTGGAGCGCAACTAGCCCTGAAGACCTTTCCCCCAGATTCGTTCTATGAAAATTTCGAGATAGCTATTTTGTTTAACATAGTTCAAAGGTCCAATAAATATGGTTTTGACGATGGTATATCCATAGTCCCTGTGGAAGGGCTCTACGTGGTACCGGGTGTATGGGTATTACAGTATCGGTATCAGAAGTATTAGTATTATGACATCGTATCGGACATATCGGTGTATCAGTATCGGTACCATCATTTTCTAGGCTCATTTTGTAAAGCATGTGCCTGGAAGAAAATCTATTTCAATATTAGAATATGGAATTAAACATCTATGTCATCTTTTTTTAATGAAAACAAACCTATTTTGTAACACCATTTATCTTACCTACACAAGAAACGATCTTTTTTTGAAATTTCGATTCATTTCTAAGTAATGATTGGCTTTTCTATAATAGGGACTGGTTAAATAACTGCCTAAGCCTAGAGGCAAATTTCTGTTGAGCTATCAAAATTTACCACAAGCATGCCGATATGCAAAATTGTCCGCTTTGTCAAACTTTTTTGTCGAAGCTGTTCGCCTAGAGCTACTTTCTTAATTGCTACTAAACTTAATTATTTAAAACCAAAAATTAAAGATTGATTTCTTCTTTTAAAAAATAACAAAAAGAAACGACATAATGTTTTGATTTTTTTTTCATCCTTAAACCTATTTTTTCCTTTAATTTCTTGCACTTCATCTTCGTTCAGCTCCTTAGTAAGAGTCGGGGTGTCATCTACCCTAGTTTGAAGTTGATTAGAAATTATAAAGAAAAATAAGTTTTCAGCTGAAACTAAGGAGCAACGTTAAAACTTAAAACGAACAGAAATTATTCCGTATAAATAAAAAAGATCATGGCAGTGTTGTTTTTAAATTAAATTTTAATTAAAAACGAGCAAAGATTAATTTTAAAAACCGAAGTTTTTCCGAAGGAAGTAAAAAGCGAAGTTCAAACTTAAAACCAACAAACCCAGCCTATCTACATCAGTAAAATTAGCGCAAATATGTCATCTGATGATATTTCCTATATTTGTAGGACTACAAATAACTAGCGCTTTACTGAAAACGGAAAAGCCAGTAGTCTCACAACAACAGATCAATATATAACACTTTTCATAGTCTTTCAGGAGCTGTGATATCAGTAACTTTCAGCAAACAATTAATATTATCTTAAAAACTTAGGCATAAAAATAAAATGTTTAAATTCATTGAACAGCATACAAAATAATGGATTGATTTATCAGGTAATAATATGAAAAAAACTTCGTTTTCTTAAAGAGTTAAAGAGGCTGCGTCCCAAAGTCGAACCTTAAAACGTACAGGAATTAGAAGAGGCAGTTGGGGGGCTGCCGCCCCCCAAACCCCCAGCTTTTAAAGACTCTTTTGTACAGGTTTTTTGTTTTTTTGCTAACCCCCAGCTCTTGGCTTCGGAAAGGCCCTCTTTTAATTAACAAAAAATTGAAATGAATGAATAATGGAATAACTTCGAAAAATGTTAAACACAAGAGGACAGGAGAACCATTGCGCCGAAACTAGTAATTAGTAACAATGAAGTCCCCCCCCAAAAAAAACCTGTACAAAAGAGTCTTTAAAAGCTGGGGGTTTGGGGGGCGGCAGCCCCCCAACTGCCTCTTCTAATTCCTGTACGTTTTAAGGTTCGACTTTGGGACGCAGCCTCTTTAACTCTTTAAGAAAACGAAGTTTTTTTCATATTATTTCTGTACGTTTTTCTACAATCCATGGTGGATGTAATTTAATAATTCCTGTACTCCTCGTACAGGAATTAGGAGAGGAACTTGGGTGGCTGCCGCCCCCCCCCCGCTTTTAAATCATTGTATAAAATAGAAAAAAAATAGATAGAATGACCGAAATGTTTCTTTTGCTCATAAGAAGCTAATATTCTGTTATCTCTCAAATGATAAGCTGTCCAGGTGTTATCAAAATTTTTTTGATGTTGTGAAAAAAAATCGCCCGTAAGGGACTTGAACCCTTGACCAGAGGATTAAAAGTCTCACGCTCTACCAACTGAGCTAATAACTTGCATGTGTGTAAATATAACTTCTCAATAGCTTTTAAAAATTTCAAATTAACATGGGCTCTTATGGAGAGAAATCCGTTAATTTAAATAGCTAATGGGTGGTTTCTGGAAAACAGGGAAGGAGTTATCGGATCCAACTGAAATTTCGCGGATAAGCTCCTGGGCCGTAGGGGACCTTAACTTGTGAATTTCAGCCCGATCGGACAACGTTAAAGGGGGGCTTGGGTTGACAGGTCGAAACTTTCGGCCAGATTTTCCCCATGAAGAAAAAGTTGGAGGGGGATGAAATTTTGCAGGTTTCTTAGTTGGAGCTCGGGCTACGAAATGCATCCCTTCCCATCCGTCTGCGACCACTGGAACCGAAGATCGCTTAACATTGTCGTGTGTCGCCTCTTTATAGAGGCACGAGTGTGCCTCCTTGATATCTTGATTTCACTCGAAATGCCGTAATATGAACTCTGGAACTCTAGTTATTCTTTCTAAAAAATGGAGAATTTCAAGTTGTGGTAAAAATTCTAAAGCGAGCCTGTAGTCTTAATGCTAATAAGATTCCTTCACTTAAAAGTTGTCCACATAAGAATTATGAAATGTCCTTTTCAGATCCAAAACGACAGTGCATCACCGAACCGAGCTCATTGTGCAGAAGTGATGCCAAATTAAACGAGAAAAAAAAATGAGAATTCCATTTTTAATTTTGTTGAATTAAAATTTTCAGATCCAAAACGACAGTGCATCACCGAACCGAGCTCATTGTGCAGAAGTGATGCCAAATTAAACGAGAAAAAAAAAATGAGAATTCCATTTTTAATTTTGTTGAATTAAAATTTTCAGAACCAAAACGACAGTGCATCACCGAACCGAGCTCATTGTGCAGAAGTGATGCCAAATTAAACGAGAAAAAAAAATGAGAATTCCATTTTTAATTTTGTTGAATTAAAATTTTCAGATCAAAAACGACAGTGCATCACCGAACCGAGCTCATTGTGCAGAAGTGATGCCAAATTAAACGAGAAAAAAAAATGAGAATTCCATTTTTAATTTTGTTGAATATTGGTCCAAGTTACCTTTTAATTCCAGTTTTTAATGACCAACTATTTGATAAGATTCGCTTGTGACGAGCTTTTTTTAACCTGTTCATTTTATTCAGTTGAATAGGAAAATACAAAGAAAGAGGGTCAATTTGATAGCTGGATAGTAGCTTTGAAATTTTGTTTTTCTCTCGCTATTCTTTTTTTAGATATCAGAATATTTAAGGGATTTAAGTTCGAGGGGGAGAATTGTCGTGTTGTGAAAGAGGTACATGTTAAATGGCCGGTAAAAAATATGGTATCTATGCAGGCAAGATGATTTTTGAGTATCTCTACTCCTTCTGTAGCCTATTGTAAGGGTTACGGAATAGCATAAAGACAAATCTGCATCTGTTATAATCTAAATAAGTAATAAATCTGTCTCTAATTTTGGTTTAGGTTTCATGTTCTTTTAAGATTAAATGCATAATAATTACATATATTATTGAATAAATAAATTGATTCCTTTGACAGGAATCCTTATCACTGAAAACTTAGTACATGTTGTTTCATTTTGCATTTAATTTAATTGCTCTTTTTATTTGAGTTTTTTTTTTTCTAAAGGTACATAAAAATTAACATATTCCTACGAAAAATATCCTGAATTAAATTTCCTGTAACCCAGCCACCACTGCTATTCTGGCGTCTTGTCCCCCTGGAAAATTGTCTATTCCTACGAAGAATATCCTGAATTAAATTTCCTGTCACCCAACCACCACTGCTATTTTGGCGTCTTGTCCCCATGGAAAATTTTCTGCCGGCAGCCTTGGACAATCCCCCACAGCCCTGAGGGCAAAGGTCGTGATTTTTTGCCCTGGGGTATATAAGACTTATGTAGAAAGGGTGATTGTATAAGCTTCAGAGGGATCTCATTGGATTGGTAATCAGAATTCCTAGTGTGCTAGGATTCAGAGTGATTAGAGGATGGATACCTCCCCTCCAAACCTGATATTTTCCCAAAGTGCATCTGATAGAAATTTTGAGGTGACTATTCATTGTCATATTAACTTTGAAAAAGGCTCATTCTGGAAATTGAAAGGGTTAGAACCCTTTTTATTATTCAAAAGTGATTGGAGAGCAACAAGACCCCCCCCCATACCCATCAATTGCAAAAACACGTCTAAAATTTTAATATTTTTTAATTATTAAAGTTTAAAAAGTTAAAACACTTCAAACATATTTTATTTATTTAAATCCTATAATAAATAACCGAGTCAAACTCAAAACAAGCAAAAATTAACATGTGTTAAGCTGACAACCCCCTTGCCTTCTCAAGACCAGAACATAATTTGCACTTTACTGAAAAGAAAATACGTTTAAAACATTTCACTTTGCTTTTACGTGTTTAAAATATTTCACTAGATATGTGAAGGGGGAAGTCCTCATCTTTGCGTTCCAATTACAGCGCGAGTGTCTGGTACCCTTTTTAAGAATAACAGGAGATTGGAGGGCAAACAGCCTCTCTCTCAAGCCCATTCTTTTCCAAATCAAATTTTCCATTCAAAATTTTCAATTTTTTTTTTTTTTTGATTTGAATTTTTTTTGATTTTTTGATTTGAAATTTTCCAATCAAAATCCAATCAAAATTTTGAGACAACAATTTTGTTCTCATAGTAGAACGGTCCAACAACTATTTCTTAAGGGATATTAACTATGTCATCCCCTCCGAAATTATGCAATGGGCCCTTTATGCTTTAAAATTAAGTGTTGCTTTAAAATAAAGCAAAAGGCATTGTGTTTATGGTTGCCAATAAGACACCTCAGCAATATATCGAGAACGACTGGAGATATAAGGTAGAAGCCTTTGGGGATACTACTATTAATGCTTCTGGTCAAATAATTTAAATAAATTAAAAGAGCTCAAATGTATTTCAGTTGTCAAAGAGCATGGATAAAATCTTTTGGAAATGATACTAGGTTTTATTTTTCAGGTCAACTTCAGAAGCTATGAAATTAAGTTAAAAAATACTGTTTGTGTCAGGCGTAAACCTAATAACTATGTCTTAGGGGATGACTTACTCCGCCGATGTCCCCGTGGGAGGGGCTGCAAGTTACAAACTTTGACCTGTGTTTACATGTAGTACTGGTTACTGGGAAGTGTACAGACGTTTTCAGGGGGATTTTTTTTGGTTTAGGGGAGAGAGTTGAGGGGGAAGGGTTACGTGGGAGGATATTTCCACGGAGGAACTTCTTATGGGGGAAGAGAATTTCAATTAAGGAGGGCGAAGGATTTTCTAGCATTACTTGAAAAAACAGTTAAAAAATAAATATGAAGTTTTTTCTACTGAAGGTAAGGAGCAGCATTAAAGTTAAAACGAACAAAATTATTACGCACATGAGGGGTTTACCTCCTCGTAATACCTCACTCTTTACGCTAAAGTATTTTTAGTAATCTCAACTATTTATTCTACGGCCTTTGTGATTCAGAGGTCATTCTTAAGGAGTTGGGACAAAATTTAAACTTCAGTGTAGAGAGCGGGATATCGACGAGGCATGAACCCCTTCATATACGCAATAAAAACATACAAATATAGAAGTTCGTTATGGAAGTTAATTCGTAAGTTACGTATATTTTTTACTAATGAAAACGTTCGTAAAAAAGTAAAAGTTTTAGTTGCATTTTTAAGTAATCAAAAAATTGGAGGGCAACTAGGCCTCCTCCCTCACTCCTTTTTCCTCAAAATCTTCCGATTAAAACTATGAGAAAACCATTTAGCCAAAAAAAATTAATACGGAAATTTCGTTTTAATTATTTATGTGCGGAGAGCCAAGATCCAAACATGCATTAATTCAAAAACGTCCAGAAATTAAATATAAAAAACAAGTTTTTTTAAATGAAAGTAAGGAGCAATATTAAAAGTTAAAACGAACAGAAATTGATCCGTATATGAAAGGGGCTTTTCCTAACTCAACACCCCGCTCTTTACGCTAAAGTTTTTTACTGTTTAAAAAAAAGAGTTAAGAGAAAGAGTCAAACTTTAGCGTAAAGAGCGAGGCGTTGAGGAGGAAAAGCCCCTTTCATATACGGAGTAATTTCTGTTCGTTTTAAGTTTCAATGTTGCTCCTTAATTTATTAAAAAAAAAACTTTTTTTTTTATTTAATACTATACTTAAACCCGGTTCTCAATCTTGCTCTTAACCTATGACTCTGGTCATTGGTAATGAAGCTATGGAGTGTGAGCTTAATATCAGAGAGGCATTTGCTTCATCCTTCGCTAGCATTGGTAAGAATATTGCTTCTACACTTACTTTGTCTTGGCCTAAGCCGGAATTTAGATCTTACCTCAGGTCCTCTTGTGTTAATGTTTCTAGAGCCAGTAACAGTAAGTGAAATTACTAAAGTTGTTGATGGCTTGAGAAACTAGTCCTCATCTGGGCAAGATTATATTCCTACTAAGGTACTTAAATCTTTCTTCCTTCAATAGTTTTGCTTCTAACAAAACTTGCTAATCTTTCATTTAAGTTTGGAGTTTTTCCGGATGATCTCAAGCATACTCGGATTATTGTTCTGTATAAAAGTGGACCAAGAAATGATCCAGCAAATTGTCGACCAACTTCAATTTTATCAGTATTTAGTAAAATCTTAAAAAAGACTGTGCTTTCTCGTCTCCTTCCTTTTTTAAAATCTAAAAAAAATCTTCATGAGTTTTAATTTGGTTTCCGAGTAAAGTACTCCACTGAGCATGCCTGTACGACCCTTTGGAATTTTATACAACCTGCATTAGATTCTGGATTAATTCCGGCTGCTATATTCCTTTATATTCGTAAGGCATTCGATTCCTTAACCTATGAAATTTTCCTATCGAAGATGTCTGAATTTGGCATTAGGAGTAGTTTATTCTCTTGGTTTCAGTCTTATTTGAATGATAGGTTAATTTCTGTTGCTCCACTTTTCCGTTCACCCTCACAAGTGAATTTTGGCGTCCCCCAGGGATCAGTTTTAGGGCCTTTGCTATTTTTGTTTTGTGTAAATGATCTTTTTATGCAGTATTTTATCATTATTTAGTAAAATCTTTAAAAAGACTGTGCTTTCTCGTCTTCTTCCTTTTTTAAAATCTAAAAAAAATCTCATGAGTTTCAATTTGGTTTCCAAGTAAAGTACTCCACTGAGCATGCCTGTACGACCCTTTGGAATTTTATACAACCTGCATTAGATTCTGGATTAAGTCCGGCTGCTATATTCCTTTATATTCGTAAGGCATTCGATTCCTTAACCTATGAAATTTTCCTATCGAAGATGTCTGAATTTGGCATTAGGAGTAGTTTATTCTCTTGGTTTCAGTCTTATTTGAATGATAGGTTAGTATCTGTTGATCCACTTTTCCGTTCACCCTCACAAGTGAATTTTGGCGTCCCCCAGGGATCAGTTTTAGGGCCTTTGCTATTTTTGTTTTGTGTAAATGATCTTTTTATGCAGTATTTTATCATTATTTAGTAAAATCTTTAAAAAGACTGTGCTTTCTCGTCTTCTTCCTTTTTTAAAATCTAAAAAAAATCTCATGAGTTTCAATTTGGTTTCCAAGTAAAGTACTCCACTGAGCATGCCTGTACGACCCTTTGGAATTTTATACAACCTGCATTAGATTCTGGATTAATTCCGGCTGCTATATTCCTTTATATTCGTAAGGCATTCGATTCCTTAACCTATGAAATTTTCCTATCGAAGATGTCTGAATTTGGCATTAGGAGTAGTTTATTCTCTTGGTTTCAGTCTTATTTGAATGATAGGTTAGTATCTGTTGATCCACTTTTCCGTTCACCCTCACAAGTGAATTTTGGCGTCCCCCAGGGATCAGTTTTAGGGCCTTTGCTATTTTTGTTTTGTGTAAATGATCTTTTTATGCAGTAAAAAAGCAGAAACTTATAATGTAGACTTTGTCATCCTAAGCAGTCCCTTGTCCATAGTGCCAACTATGGTTCGCCATCTTCTGGTGTCCTCATTTGTTTTGCTGACGACAGCAAACTTAGCACTTCGAGAAATTTCGAATCAGAGCTTCAATTAAATTTGAAAAATTTATTTAAGAGACTAAATTTATGGATTAATTCTAATTATCCTACCCTAAATTTTTCCAAGTCCAGTTTTCTTTTATATTTTCACGTATTCCTGAGATTTGTCCCCAATTATCTGAAATTCACCAGCCATAATAATTCATAGATCTAAGGATTGTTATATTTGTTTTTTGGGCATTCTTGTTGATGAAAACTTGTCTTTCAAACGTCACAGTGATTTGATTAAAATGAACATATGCAGGAATCTCGGTATTTTAAGGAAACTTAAACATACTTTTCCTGGGTCAATGTTAAAAATCCTTTTTCACTACTTCACCCAATCTTACGTTTTTTATTGTCCAATAGTATGGACGTCAACCATTCTTTTACTGTTAAAGCACTTTTTAAGGTTTACAATAAAGCTCGAAATCTCATTAAAGAAACTAATCGTTCAAAAGTTATCCCATAACTTGATCTCGAGTCACTGTATATTCTTTCATGTCCATGTTTTACTTTTTCTGAGCTTCATGGTAACCTCTCCCATCCCCTAAATGTTCCGCCATCTTTTACGTCTGATCAGAATAGTTATAATCCCCTGTAATTACAAAAATCATATTCAAGGTCCTTTTACTCCTTGTGCAATGTCTGTTTTTAATCCTTTAACTGTGAGTCATATTGTGCGGAATAAGTTGCCCGAATCAGCTCCAAGGTGCCACTCATTCGGTTTGTTCAAAAAGAATTATTACAAATTCTTCGGCTAATTATTTATAATTATAAATATAATTATAATTATTTTATTTGAGACATTTAATCTGCTAATCTACTTAATTAATTGAGTCTATTTACTCTATTTAGTTTTGTTTTCTATAGTTTTTATTTTATTTATATTATCTTTTTTCTCCCTTTTGGTTTTTTCTCTGTGAGTAAGTGATTTTTTTGTTTTTTCTTCTCTGAGTAAGTGACTCGTTTGTCTTCCCCCTTCTCTTCAGGCCTAAGAACCTTTGGGGAAGTACTAAAATGTAATAATATGTGTATATTTCATCATGAATAAATCTTTTTATTTATGAAAGCAAGAAAAGTGAAACCATTCTAAACATTTTTTTTTTCAGTAAATTATGAAACAAAATATGATTTCAATGCAAATTGTGTTCTGGTCTCGAGAAGGCATGGGGGTTAATTTCCAATTATAATAAGTATTTATTTTCCTTTTTTCCTTGTCTTTTTGAACCTCCTTAAACCAAGAGGCAGGGGCTCTCTAGGCTATACCCCTTACCATGGTGACTCCTTCACTCAGGTGTATGTATATTTTTTTCCTTTTCATTTTCTTTTGCCCTTCTTACTTGTTCTTACCTTTCCTTCAATGTTTACTCCCTCACCTTTGCAGGGGAGAGAGGCCTGACGTCCACTTATCTTCATTCTAGGGGGAGGGTTCAGGCCTCACATGCTATGCTTTTGCGTAACCTTACCTTTTTGGGTGTATTTGCGATTTTTTTCCGGGTTCTTTTCCTTTTCACCATGTTTAAGAATATCCCCGTACAGGGGGAGGTATTCATCTCAGAAATATCCTTGACTAATATGGCATAGGTCGTATCTATTACTGTTTCAGTTTTTATATGTCGCTCCCCCTTTCTTACATTCTCACTTATTATCGTTCTTTATTCTCTCGTTGCAAGGGATCAGAAAAGGGTTGGGGTACAGATCAATGTTAAACTTACAGTTTATTGTGTCTCAGTTCTGTCTTTTTTAGCCCCACTGGCAGATCCAGGAGGGCCGGTAGGACCTGGGGCATCCCCAGACTTTTTCTGGGGCCCTCTTGTCTTGTTTTTTTTCTTTTTTAGAATAAAGAAATAAATATCTCGATTTGGTCAATTATTGGTACCTTTGTCACATTGTCCTCCCGCTCAAGATTTGTTCATTGGTGCCCTTGTCACATTAAGCCTCCCCCAAGATTTTGCTCCAGATCTGCCTTCGTTGAGCCCTATGACTTCTTTGCGCAGGCGTGTCTTTAGTTCTCTGCGTATATGATTCCTTAATAATTACATGTGTATTTAACTGCTTGTACTTCCTACATGGAAACAAGTTTGTCTTACAAATTTATGCATTGCTTTTTCTTGACAGCAGGAGATGACCCTGATTAAGAATCATCACTATAAACTAATTAAAAAACTAGCTACAAATCTTCAGCCAATATTTTAAAAAACAGGAATTGAATATATTCAAAACAGTGCTTACTTACAGAACCAATACTTATGTATCTCTTACCTATTTATTCTTTTATCTATTTAGGTCATTTTATCTATTTATTTGAAAACAGGTCAGGCAAAGAAGGTAAAAGACTTTAAATAAGAGAATAAAAAACACAATAAAAACTAAGCAAAGACAGTAAATTTAGGTTTGCATAGAGCTTCTGGGGTTACCCCTTTGGAAACTCTCGAAATTTTGAACTTGAAAAAACATCATGATGTATTAGTCAGGACAAGAAATGACCTCCCTTCTAATAAATCTTTGGCAGGCTACTTATGTATTATACCAAACACACTCGAGAAGTTTGCACTCTTAGATGTAAGAAAACCGGTTTTATCTGTCTGTATTCAGACAATTAGCTTAGGTTTAGTGGGAAAACTACGATGTAAGTAAATAATTTAATTCAATATCGAACAGTTTGTGGTAGCGAACTGTAAGTAAAAAGTGAGCCGGCTCAATAGTAACAGAATCTCTAAAACGATATCAATAGATATATCAAAATAATCGGCTTATTATGCTGATTTTAAATATATAGCTTTCATTAAGTTTATTCTTACTTATTAGACGCTACGAGCCTGAAAAAATTTATACCATTTTCAAAATTGAATCCTAATGAAAATTACACCATCAGATTTAGCGTATCGGAAAACCCTACCGTAGTGGTTTCAAGCTCCTATTTGTAAAAATGTGGAATTTTGTATTTTTTCTCAGAAGATACATCATGGATTCGTGTTTACTTTGTTTCTTTTTCCCAGGGATGATCAGACCGACCCAGTGGTCCTAGAATATCGTGAAAGTGCTCATTCAAGTGGAATTTAGAAGTTCTAGTGCCCTTTTAAGTGACCAAAAAGATTGGAGGGCAACCTGATCCCCTCCTCTATTACTTTTTCCCAAAGCCGTACGATCAAAATTTTGAGATAACCATTTTGCTCATCATAATTGAAAGGCCCAATAACTGTGCCTTTGGGTATGGCATGACCCCCACAGCCCCAGGGGAAATGTCTTTAAGTAATAAAATTTGCCCATTTTCTACACATAGTATTTGCTATTGTTAAGTATGTATATATTTTCGGGTCGGGGGATTTTTCCCGCGGGGGAATTTTCTATAAGAAGCGAAGTTTCCAGGGGGTGAACCTGTCAGGGGAAATTGGCCATAATTCCTATACAAAATTCTTTTTAAATATCTTGCTTTCTCTTTTCCGTCTGAATTTTACGCGTGGAGTTGTTAAAGGTAACTGTCCGGTGTAAATTTTCACCGGGATTGAACTGTCTAGAGAATATTTCCATCGGGAGGGGGATTCTCCGTGGAGGTGGGGCAAAATTTCCTGGCGTTAATTAAAAACTATTAGAAACTAAATTTAAAAAACGAGTTTTTCAGCTGAAAGGAGCAACATTAAGACTTGAAACGAACAGAAATCACTGCGTGTATTAAGGGGATTATCCCCCCTCAACACCTCGCTCTTTACGCTATAGTTTCGATTTCGTCCCAATTGTATAAGAACAACTCCTGAAGCGCAAGGCTCATTTAATTAGAACAATAGGAACCTCTTTTTAAATTGCTTAAAAAAACTGTAGCGTAAAGAGCGACGTGTTGAGGAGGGGGTAATCCCATTGATACACGTAAAAATTTCTGTTCATTCTAAGTTTTGATGTAGCTCCTTACTCACAGTTAAAAAAAACTTACTTTCAGCTGATGAGTGCCAAATCTTTCATTACACAACGTGTAATGTACATGATTTACATACATCAATCCTAGGCTAAGGGGGGGGGGTGAGAGGTAGGGAAGTAATTTGCTATAAAGTAGGGAGAGGACAGGTCTTTACTTGAGCAGCTGTACAGTGCTGCCTAAACGAGCATCTAGTGGAAAAATAATTGCAAACTATTCTATTTACGTTGCTCATATTTCAATTTATGTGTAAAAAATATTTAATGTATAGAGTTGGTATTTTGGTTAGGTATTTAATATGACGCGTCCTCGTCAGCCTGCTTTCCATAATTCTTTATATAAAAATAACTAAAAACCCATACCCATCCTGTGGAAAACAGGAGTAAAAACTTACAGTCAACACCGTATCCAGAATTTTTTTCGAAGGGGGAGTTGAAAAAATATATTTTTGTTGGGGGGGGGGGGTACAAAGACATTAAAAAACAAACAAAAAATGTGTTTATGCACACTTTTGTTACGTTTATTACCAGTTGAACAAACATTTCAAGGGGGAAGGTTTCCTACCCCCCTTTGGATTCAGCCTTGTTTACATTGTTTTTTTCTAGACCCTTATAGGGGGGGTTGAAAAATATATTTTTGTTGGGGGGGGGGTACAAAGACATTAAAAAACAAACAAAAAATGTGTTTATGCACACTTTTGTTACGTTTATTACCAGTTGAACAAACATTTCAAGGGGGAAGGTTTCCTACCCCCCTTTGGATTCAGCCTTGTTTACATTGTTTTTTTTTCTAGACCCTTATATTACATTGTTACCCCTGTAATCAACAAGTTCAGCAGTGGTGACAATTAAAGGGGGCAGGGGTTCCCAATTATGTTTTTCGCCTCCACTAGATTGAAAAAATCTTTTTAGTATTTTCGGGAAAAACACCCTTTTAGGTATTTTCGTTGAGATAATAATAATAAAAACAAAATAATAAAAATGTCCCCGCTTAATTAAAAAATGCGTGATGCCCCTCCCTCTACTTTCGTGATTTGGCTGAAGCTGAGACAAAAGTTGAATACAAATTGTTATGGAAATTGAAAGCCATTTCTTCAGGACCGTATTTAGGGTGTTTTCTTACTGGCTTTGGACCCCCCTCTCCTGACAAGAACAAAATTATCCCCACCTCCTGATCCCAAACAAAAATTCTTGATACATCCTTGCGTTCGTCAGTTACGCAGGTTATATATTGTATTTGTTTTGGGATTTGAGGTAGTACTAACCTCATTAGCTTCAAAATTTTGACCTAAATACCAACCGGAAATCATTTATGGGTTGCATCCGTAGGGAACAAATAGGATGAAGAGTTGTGCGATCACCTTCAAACCATCCTTACTTACTGATAATTTTAATTAGAGCCGTTTAATTAGAACAATAGAAGATTTTTTTTAAGTGCTTAAAAAACTTTAGCGTAAAGAGCGAGGTGTTGAGGAGGGGTAATCCCCTTAATACACATAATAATTTCTCCTCGTTCTAAGTTTTAATGTACCTCCTTACTTTCAGTTAAAAAAACTTACTTTCAGGTGATAAGTACCAAATCTTTCATTAGACAATGTGTAATATACATGATTTACATACATCACCCCTAGGGTGAGATGGGGGGGGGGGGTAGGGACATAATTTTCTATAGGGTAGGGAGAGGACAGGTCTTTACTTGAGCAGCCTAAACGAGCATCTAGTGGAAAAATAGCTACAAACTATTTTATTTAAGTTGCTCGTATTTAAATTTGTGTGTAAAAAAATGTTTAATGTATAGACTTGGTATTTTGGTTAGGTTAGGTATTTAATATATCGCGTCCTCGTCAGCCTGCTTTCCATAATTCTTTATATAAAAATAACTAAAAACCCATACCCATCCTGTGGAAAACAGGCCCCGTATCCAGGTTTTTTTTTTTTTTTTGGGGGGGGGTTGAAAAATATATTTTTGTGCGGGGGGGGGGGGGGGTACAAAAACATTAAAAAACAAACAAAAAATTTGTTTCTGCACATTTTTACGAGTTGAACAAACATTTCAGGGGGGAGGGGTTCAAACCCCCTTTGGATTCAGCTTTGTTTACATTGTTTTGTTCTAGACCCTTATATTACATTGTTACCCATATTATCAACAAGTTCAGCAGTGGTGTCAATTAAAGGGGGCAGGGGTCCCCAGCTATGTTTTTCGCCTCCACTAGATTGAAAAAACATTTTTCACACCCTTTTTGGTATTTTTGTTGAGATAATCGAAAAAATCCAAAACGGCCTCCGCTTAATTAAAAAATACAGTGTGCCCCTCCCTCAATTTTCATGATTCGGCTGAAGCTGAGACAAAAGTTGAATACAAATTGTGGTGGAAATTGAAAGCCATTAGTTCAGGACCGTATCCAGGGGGGTTTCTTACTGGCTTTGGACCCCCCTCTCCCACAAGAACAAAATTATCCCCACCTCCCGATCCCTAACAAAATTCTTGATAAATCCTTGCATTTGTCAGTTACGCAGGTTATATATTGTATTTTGTTTTGGGAGTTGAGGTAGTTCTAGCTTCATTAACTTCAAAATTTTGACCTAAATACGAACCAGAAATCCTTTATAGGTTGCATCCGTGGGGAGCTAATAGGATGAGGAGTTGTGCGATCACCTTAAAACCATCCTTAGCTACTGATTACTATTGCTATCAATTTGAATATGTCACTCTTTTAACACATCTATACCCATGAATTAAATTAATTGTTGCAGCTTTAAATAGACCCCTGAGCGATTTGGCAAAGGACTGCTAAAAATCGAGCATTTTAAGTTTTTTCGTCCATGTTTACCACTTTCTATTTAGTATTAATTGAACATTCGTTCGTGAAGTACTAGCTTATAGCTACAAAATGATTATAAGCCCTGTTGATTCCGATTTAAGTAAGAAAAATTCCCTATAGTTTGAACTGAAATTTTGCAATAAATTTCTATACCAGTGAAGTTTATGCCCTTTCTTCAACTAAGTAACGAAATTCAAAATATTCCTCTTTATTTGATTTAATGGGTCATTTCAAATAACTCGAAGTTGTAGTTGAAGTCATTATAATTTTATGCGATAAAGAAATAATCAGGGGCATAAGGAGAGTAAGGGCCACCACATATTTCTTACATCCCTAGATTTAAAAACAATACCTTTTTTGAGGTTTGTATTTTCATTAGTAAATGTCTTTCATAATTTTATTGAAAAAACTGAGTTTGGCAGGGGCGGGATGCTAGTGTTGAGGTCAGAAGAGAACATTAACATTTGATACCTTCAATTTAATGTACTACTCATTCTCCAAACAAGTAGTCGAATCTACGAGTTTTACTCACAGGGGTCTAGGCGGTTCCCTTGGATATTTCCCGGGATTGTTCTCCCCCCATTTCCCCCAGACGTGATCAATTAAAATGTTGAGGTAGCCTTTTTGTTAAATAGTCCAAAGGTTAAATTACCATGCCTCCGCGTTTAAAAACCCCCTTCCAGTCCCCTGGACAAAGGCTGTAGACTATGAAAGTTGTCTATTGTTAAGACATAAGGTTTTTATGGGAAGGATGGTCGTATCCTCTTTAGAGGGAGGCAGCTACCTCAAAGTGTCCATTTTACTACCGAACAACCTAACTCCCATTGAGGCAAGTAAATACAGAATTAGTTCTAAGGAAGGGGTGGGGGTGGAGTTAGCAGTTGATATTTAATTGCTATTGATTTCTGGGAATATTTTGGGCCTACACTATTATTATAAAAGTAAAGAGTAACATTAAACCCCCAAAATTAGCAAAATTTATTCTGTACTAGAGGTGAGCTGCCCATTCCTCATCCTCAACCTCCCCCTCTTGGTCGTAGAAAATTTGGAAGATACACATTTGATCGAAAATTGTAAGTTTAAGTCCTTTTTTAAGTCGAAAGTAATTGGAGACCAGCCAGCCTTTGTCCTAAAACTGTTTTTGATATTTGGTTTCCTTTTGTTACCCCTCAGGACATATGATCGACTTTTTGATGTACATATTTTGGACTTTCTCTGTGGCTACTCAATTTTGCGCCTAAAGGAATTTTAGGGGGGACTCAGGCTCCCATTCATAGACATATTAACTTGAACAAAAGTGTCATAATACTTTTGACTGTACTAGGCGTGCCCAAATTTATAGTTATTCTATGCTACCAATAACTACCAGCTATCAAACAATTTTAAGCTTTATAGGCTATATATATATATATATATATATATATATATATATATATATATATATATATATATATATATATATATAATAATCGCTTCTACCTTAAATTTAGGCACTTTTTTAGCTCTTAAAAATGACGAATTTCCAAAAAAATTATGACAGTTCATATAACTGACTTACTAATAAAGTGAAAATACCACTTGATGCTTATTTTTATGTTCTTTACGAATATAATAATCGCTTCTACTACAAATTCAAATTTAAGCACTTTTTTTAGCTCTTAAAAATGACGAATTTTCAATTAAAGTACGAATTATCCGTCGTTTCCGACAAAATAATACTTCGTTTTCTCAGTGCAAAAATTATTTATAATTTGGTTAGGTTAGGTTGAGTTAGGTTAAAAAGTGCTTAAATTTGAACTTAGGTAGAAGCGCTAATTATATCGTTAAGAGCATAAGAAAAGGCATCGAGTGGTATGTTCACTTTATACGAAAGCCAGTTATATGATTTGCTATAAATTTACCATAAAAAGTATCACATGAATCACCGTAGTGAAAACTCAAACTAAAAGACAGGCCTTAAGTAGTGGATGATTACCAGGTTTGAACCCCCATCCCCCTGGTATTACTGTCTGACTCATGAAAAGTAATAAAATGCGTCTTTATTTGCGATGCTTTTTGTAAGGTGATTTTTCACCAACCTTACCGAGCGACTGGGTACACCCTGGGCTGTAGAATCATATTCACTTATTTAGTTTCACCACCTAATTTAAACAATGATCTTTTTACAAGGTCAATGAACAAGGTTATGCTTGAAGTTACAAGGTTATTTACAAGGTTATGCTTGAAGTTACACAAAAACGATCATGACATCAATTCATTTTTTTACTGAAGTGAATAGCAATGGCGAAAACTTAAACTAACAAAAATTATTGTTACTTCACAGAATACACAAGACATATCTACAAAAATTGCGCAAATCAACTGAATCATAATAGTCTCAAACATCAGTAGGATACCAAACACTAGCGCTTTGCTGAAAACACAAAATCAAACCCACGAAAATGGATGTTTTCTTTAGAGCAAAAAAACATGAGTAAACAACAGAAAATAAAATACTAATTTATAAGTTTCTTGATAGTCTTTACCGACCATGGTATCGGTCAGTTTTAGTATATATCGAAATTCTCTATATAAGCTAAAGGAAGCTCAGTTTTATAGATACTTTAAAACCTTTTTAGTCAGTTGTTTAAAGGGATGACTTGGTTTTTCGGTGAGGCAGTAATTTTTATTCGTTTTAGGTTTCTACTTTTGTCTTTATTCCGTGACAAAAATTTCTTTTTTTCTCATTAAATTTATGTGCACAAATAAAAAAAAATATAGTATAAGAATGTTCTTTAAGGTAATGCTGAATTTATATAGGTCTGTTTTCAAGCTTGTCAACAAAAATGGGGAGGGGGGAATCAGGATGATTTCAGTCCTTTAGAAGAACAAAAATTATGAAGATATCAATCCTTATGATTGAAAATCCCTCTCCCCTTCCACCCTGAAATTTAAAATAAAACGATTATTTAAGAACTTCCACCCCAAAAAATTGTTTTTATGTTTTGACGAAAGACTCAAATTTTGCCTAAATTGTAATTACGACCCAAAAAACCCTTACAGAAATCTACATTGTAGACTCTATAGACATGTAAACTCTACAGAGTCTACATTTTTACATTTGAATTATTTTAGTTTATTATAAGTAGTTTCCCCTATTTTGTTTTAGTGATTCTTTCTTTCTATCCAGTGTACAATGATCAGCCCAGTTCAATCTAGTAAGATATATTTCTATTAAAAAGCAAATCATTCAATAAACAATCGTTGATCCCCATCGAGGCTCCATGATCTGTAAAGGAGGGGGACATGAAACAAGCTTTTAAACATAAAACTTCTTAGGTTTTTTTATTGTCAGATATATTGACCAAAACAAAAATTTTGTAATGTATTGATTTTGTAGCGTATTAAAGTGTATTGTTTTGTAGTGAATTACAAGTTTAAACACTTCGGCTTCAAATATAATTCGTCATACAAATATAACAAATATAACACTTGTCTATAATCGGTTTCAAATAAATAACCGATTTTAAGCCAGAGCAGTTCCTTATAATTCCAACTGAATTTTTTATTACCATATCAAATGTAAAAGCATAATCTGTTCCTAGCCGGGAACTTTTTTTTCAAACAGTTCGTGGTAACGAACTGTAGTAAGGAGCAACCCGGCTCAATAGTAAACGAAACTCTAAAAAAAAGGAATTTCGATGCTAAAACATATATCAAAAGAATCGGATTTTTATTTTGATTTTAAATATATAAGTTTCATCAAATTTAGTCTTTGTCATCAAAAATTACGAGCCTGAGAAAATTTGCTTATTTTGGAAAATAGGGGGAAACACCCCCTAAAAGTCATAGAATCTTAACGAAAATCACACCATCGCATTCAGCGTATCAGAGAACCCTATAGAATAAATCTCAAGGTCCAATCTACAAAAATGTGGGATTTCGTATTTTTTGCCAGAAGACAAATCACGGGTGCGTGTTTATTTGTTTGTTTGTTTGTTTTTTGTTTTTTTCCCCAGGGGTCATCGTATCGACCAAGTGGTCCTAGAATGTTGCAAGAGGGCTCATTCTAACGGAAATGAAAAGTTCTAGTGCCCTTTTTAAGTGACCAAAAAAATTGGAGGGCACCTAGGGCCCCTCCCACGCTCATTTTTTCCCAAAGTCAACGGATCAAAATTTTGAGATAACCATTTTGTTCCGCGTAGTCAAAAAATATAATAACTATGTCTTTGGGGATGACTTACCCCCCCTCCCACAGTCCCTGGGGGAGGGGCTGCAAGTTACAAACTTTGGCCAATGTTTGCATACAGTAATGGTTATTGGGAAGTGTACCGACGTTTTCAGGGGGATGTTTTTGGTATGGGTGTGGGGTTCAGGGGAGGGGGCTATATGGGAGGATCTTTCCTTGGAGGAATATTTCATGGGGGAAGAGAAATTCAATGAAAAGGGCGCAGGATTTCTAGCATTGCTATTTAAAAAAAAACAATGAAAATATAAACATGAATAAGTTTTTACAATTGAAAGTAAGGAGAAGCGTTAAAACTTAAAACGAACAGAGACTGTTACGCATATGAGGGGATCTAAAAATACTTTAGCATAAAGAGCGAGGTATTTAGGAGGAGATAAATACTTCGCTATTTATGCTAAATTATTTTTAGTAATTTCAACTATTTATTCTACGGCCTTTCTGATTCAGGGGTCATTCTTAAAGAATTGGGACAAAACTTAAGATTTAGTGTGAAGAGCGAGGTATTAACGAGGGGACAAACCCCCTCATATATATAATCAGAAATATAAGAATCTAAAAGTTTGTTACACTAAGTTAATTGTTAAATTACGTATATTTTTTACTAATAAAAACGTTCGTTAAAAATTAAAAGTTCTAGTTGCCTTTTTAAGTAACCGAAAAATTGGAGGGCAACTGGACCTCCTTCCCCACCTCTTATTTCTCAAAATCGTCTGATCAAAACTAAGAGAAAGCCATTTAGCCAAAAAAAGAATTAATATGCAAATTTCATTTTGATAATTTATGTACGGAGAGCAAAAATCAGACATGCATTAATTCAAAAACTTTCAGAAATTAAATAAAAAAAACAAGTTTTTTGAAATGAAAGTAAGGAGCGACATTAAAACTTAAAACGAACAGAAATTACTCTGTATATGAAAGGGGCTTTTTCTCCTCGACACCCCGCTCTTTGCGCTAAAGTTTGATTCTTTCTCGGACCTCAACTTTTTAAAAGAATAAAAAACTTTAGCGTAAAGAGCGGGGTGTCGAGGAGGAAAAGCCCCTTTCATATACAGAGTAATTTCTGTTCGTTTTGAGTTTTAATGTCACTCCTTACTTTCATTTCAAAAAACTTGTTTTTTTTATTTAATTGAATAGAAGAAACGAATTTGAGGACCAGTGCTTCCACTTTTCGATTTCAATTTTCCTTATTTTATATCAATTATCCCAAAAATTCCTTGTCGTTAGGTCTGATTTCTCCCTAAGAAAAAGGGATATTTTGCCTTAGATTTTCATATAATCTGCATGAAAAACATAACACAACATCAAGTTGTTACTTTTTACCTTAGATAACGATATACATAACATCTTTAACACTACCGGCAACACATAAAATAGTTCAAGTAAGCGTCATCTCCAGCGCTTCATCAGATTTTGTTGAGTTCTGCTTCTAGTGGGTTTGAAACATTTTGCATACCTGATTATGATTTTGATATCTATCATCAAAGAGGATAAAGTTTGACTCTTTCTCTTAATTCTTCTTTTTAAAACAATAAAAAACTTTAGCGTAAAGAGCGGAGGAAGCAGCCCTTTCATATACGAAGTAATTTCTGTTCGTTTTAAGTTTTAATGTCGCTCCTTACTTCCCGTTAAAAAAACTTGTTTTTTTATTTAATTTCTGAACGTTTTTGAATTAATGCATGTTTTGATTTTGGCTCTCCGCAGATGAATTATTAAAACGAAATTTGCATATTTTTTTTTTGGCTAACTGGGTTTTCTCGTAGTTTTGATCGAGTGATTTTGAAAAAAAAGGAGTGGGAGAGGAGGCCTATTTGCCCTCTGATTTTTTGGTTACTTAAAAAGACAACTAGAACTTTTAATTTTTTACGAATATTTATTAGTAAAAGATATACGTAACTTACAAATTAGCTTACGTAACGAACTTCTGTATTCTCATGTTTTTATTACATATATGAAGGGATTCATCCCCTCGTCAGTACCTCGCTCTTTACACTAAAGCTTAAATCTTGTCCCAATTTCTTAAGAATGACCCCTGAATCACAAAAGCTGTAGAATAAATAGTTGAAATTATTAAAAATGCTTTAGCGTAAAGAGCGAGGTATTAGGAGGAGTTGAGCCGATCATGCACGTAATAATTTCTGTTCGTTTTAAGTTTTAATGCTTCTCCTTACTTTCAGTTGAAAAAACTTTTTCATATTTATTTTGTCATTGTTTTTTTAATTATGCTAGAAAATCCTGCTCTCCCTTCATGAAACTCTTCTTCCCCCATGACAAATTCCTCCAAGAAAAGTTCCCCCAACATATCCCCCTCTTCTCAGCCCCCCCCCCAACCTAAAAATCCCCCAGAAAACGTCTGTACTCTTCCAAATAATCATTACCATATGTAAGCACTGGTCAAAGTTTGTAATTTGTTGCCCCTCCCACGGGAACTGTGGGGGAGTAAGTCGTCCCCAAAAACATAGTTATAAGTTTTTTTTTGACTACGCTGAATAAAATGGCTATCTCAAAATTTTGATCCGTTGACTTTGGAAAAAAATAAGCGTGGGAGGGGGCCTACATGCCCTCCAATTTTTTGGTCACTTAAAAGGGCACTAGAACTTTTCATTTCCGTTAGAATGAGCCCTCTTGCGACATTCTAGGACCACTTGGTCAATACGATGATCCCTGGAAAAAAACAAATAAACACGCGCCCATGATCTGTCTTCTGGCAAAAAATGTGAAATTCCACATTTTTGTAGATATGAGCTTGAAATTATTGCTATATGGTTCTCTGATACGCTGAATGCGATGGTGTGATTTTCGTTAAGATTCAATGACTTTTAGGGGTTGTTTCCCCCTATTTTCCAAAACAAGGCAAATATTCTCAGGCTCGTAACTTTTGGTGACAAAGACTAAATTTGATGAAACTTATATATTTAAAATCAGCATGAAAATTCGATTCTTTTGATGTATCTTTTATCATCAAAATTCCGTTTTTTAGAGTTTCGTTTACTATTGAGCCGGGTCGCTCCTTACCACGAACTGTTTGAAACGAACGTTTTACTTTTAACTTGGTCTCTACAATCACTTTATTGTGAAATAACAGGGACCATTAGAAACCGTCTATTAGATAAACGAACGTTTTACTTTTAACTTGGTCTCTACAATCACTTTATTGTGAAGTAACAGGGACAAATGAATACATATCAAACAGTTCGAAACATACTTATTCCTTGTTTTTCATTGCTTGAATCACCGCGTTTATTATATAAACGAACATTTTAATTTTAACTTGGTCTGTACAATCACTTTATTGTGAAATAACAGGGACAAACGAATACATATCAAACAGTTCGAAACATGCTTATTCGTTGTTTTTCATTGCTTGAATTACCGCGTCTATGAGATAAATGAACATTTTACTAATGAGCACCCTCCGAAGTTTCTGCAACCATGAGGTGGAGGTGTGGATAAGGAAGGGGCAGTTCACTTCCTGTGGGGATGAAATTCTGTTCATTTTGGAATTTAATGTCACACTTTAATTTCATACTAACAGTGTAGACCAGCAATCATAAGGGACCCCAACCCCTATTTCCCCGAAAGAATACCCCCATCCCAAAGAAGCCCGGTTACATCCCTGGGGAGTATGTATCAATTTCTACCTCCACTCTTCCCTCGTCTCTCCCTTAGAACTAATTCTGTATTTATCTGATGGCTCAATGAGAGCTGAGAAGTCTTGGCACTAAAATACACCCTTTCGGATATCTCCCTCCCTCCCTAACTACAAAACAATCAGGAACTCAATTTTAGAAGTTTAAGTGCCTTTTTAAGTTTACTAATTTGTCCATTGCTTACAGATAGCATTTGTTATTGGAAAACATACGGTTTTTTTTGCGGGGGGTGGGGGGATGCATCTGTGTGGGGAAATTTTCAGTGGGGAGAAAAATTTTTGGGAATAATTTCCTTTCAGCGACGATGTATTTTCGAGGAGGGGGTATATTCCGCAGGGGGGGGAGGTATTGTTCCGCCAAGGGTATTATCCACTGGGGTATTTCCGGGGAAGTGTTTTCTAGAGAAGGTGGGGGGGGGGTAAATGCCTAGAACCAGACCATGAGAAGGAAATGTTTTTATGCCATTTAAAAGTCACGGTTTGAGATATCAGTTAAACATGTTCCATTTCTAATTGAGCTACTTCGCATGCTAGCACGCAAGCTCATTGATAGTCTTTACTGGATATACACGCAAAATTTGTTAACGGGGCGGGGGAGAGGGTCAATAATATCTGCGTATTTTGGTGCAGAGCAATAACAGGAAAAATTATCTGATAACTAGAATAAAAAGTACCCTAAAAAGATAATTAGAACTTTGGAAGCCGAGGCCCTCAATTTCTCCTGGAAACGCTCCTGTGAAATTCATTAAGTTGTGCGCGTGAAATTTCAACTTTTTTCGTCTTAATGGGGGTGTTAGGGGGTAATTGTTACTCCTATTTCGGCCAGTGATATGTACAAGTGTGGAGTTCTTAGCAGGGACGTCAATTAGGGAGAGCCACATTTACTTCTAGATTCCCCCCAAATTTTGGAAAATTCCCGTTTTAGTACTTTAGTGACGAATCAAAAGATTAGATAATAAGCCCACTACTCTTAGATATTGCGAAATACTGTTTCTTTTTGGGCTTCAGCCTAAATGGTTGTGTGTTCAAGCCTCAAGTTGACATAAAATTAATGTGCAACCCTTTGCATTCTTTTTTCATATACCTGTCTAACCTTTAAACAGTTCTCACCTAAGATAAAGAGTTACCCTAGGATTCTCTTAGGATTTAACCCTCATAACAAGTTTTTTCTATCTACACCCCTTAAAGCAACCATGGCATTGACTTTTATCTAAACTGCTCTGTTGACGTTTGAAACCAAAAATCTCGTAATGAAATTACCAAGGGACTACACCTGTGGCATAACCAGTGGGGTAGACAGGTATGAAGGGATAGGACGCCTTTTGATCAGTTGCTCAAGAAACCTTAAGAATATTACGATTGTTCCTATGGTGTCTTATATTCGCATACTATGCTCTTCCAATCGAAATTGTGCCCCCGACCCCCGCATTCAAACATTCGATCCCCGCAAATAAATTCAGTTTACATATCTACAGATAATCGACGGAGTGTAAGGACCCCTCCTTCCCATCCCGGTAATATGAAAGTATAATGGAATTGTACATTGTTTGATGACACAATAATTGATAGACAAAGGAACATTTCCTAATATTGCCCTAGCGTGTAAACTAGTCGACGGCTCCTGTAGCACTTTTCTCTCAACCGTCAAAATGCCGAAACTTTGAAGATTTCCCCTGCACCTCAGCATATATTTTATACACAAATAATCTGTCCGGATTGGTTTTCTTTTCTAGCATGCTCCACTAAAAACATATTCTTGTTCATGTGCCTGGCTTAACCCCAGCCACCGCAAGAACCAGAAAGTCCTTTGTGTACAATTCTGGCTATGACCTGGCTTGTTGAATAGGTTAGTAGTTCCTAGATGGTATTAAATAAAAAAAACAAGTTTTTTTAACTGAAAGTAAGGAGCGACATTAAAACTTAAAACGAACAGAAATTACTTCGTATATGAAAGAGGCTGCTTCCTCATCAATGCCCCGCTCTTTACGCTAAAGTTTGACTCTGTCTCTCAATTCTTCTTTTTAAAACAGTAAAAAACTTTAGCGTAAAGAGCGGGGCGTTGATGAGGAAGCAGCCTCTTTCATATACGAAGTAATTTCTGTTCGTTTTAGTTTTAATGTCGCTCCTTACTTTCAGTTAAAAAAACTTGTTTTTTTTATTTAATTTCTGAACGTTTTTGAATCAATGCATGTTTTGATTTTGGCTCTCCGCAGAGGAATAATTAAAACGAAATTTGATTTTTTTTTTTTTTTGGCTAAATGGCTTTCTCATAATTTTGATCGAATGATTTTGAGAAAAAAGAGCGGGGGAGGAAGCCTAGGTGCCCTCCGATTTTTTGGTCAATTGAAAAGGCAACTAGAACTTTTAATTTTTTACGAATATTTTTATTAGTAAAAGATTTACGTAACTTATAAATTAGCTTACGTAAAGAACTTTTGTATTCTCATATTTTTATTACATATATGAGGGGGTTCGTCCCCTTGTCAGATCCTCGCTCTTTACATTAAAGCTTAAATTTTGTCCCAATTCATTAAGAATGACCCCAGAATCACAAAAGCCGTAGAATAAATAGTTAAAATTACTAAAAATACTTTAACGTAAAGAGCGAGGTATTAGGAGGAGGTGAGCCCCTCAAATGGGTAATAGTTTCTGTTTGTTTTAAGTTTTAATGCTGTTCCTTACTTCCAGCTGAACGAACTTTTTCATATTTATTTTCTCATTGTGTTTTTAAATAATGCTATTAAATCCTGCGCTCCCTTCATGGAGATTTTCTTCCCCCATGACAAATTATCGATGGAAAGTTCCCCCAGCATATCCCCCTCTTCTCAACCCCTCCCCCAACCAAAAAAATCCTCCTGAAAACGCCTGTACACTTCCCAATAACCATTACTATATGTAAGCATTGGTCAAAGTTTGTAACTTGTTGCCCCTCCCATGGGGACTGTGGGGGAGTAAGTCGTCCCCAAAGACATAGTTATAAGGTTTTTCGACTACGCTGAATAAAATGGCTATCTCAGAATTTTGATCCGTTGACTTTGGTAAAATAATTAGCGTGGGAGGGGGCCTAGGTGCCCTCCAATTTTTTTGGTCACTTAAAAAGGGCACTAGAACTTTTCATTTTCGTTAGAATGAGCCCTCTTGCAACATTCTAGGACAACTGGGTGGATACGATCACTCCTGGGAAAAAGAAAAAAAACAACAAAAAAACAAATAAACACGCATCCGTGATCTGCCTTCTGGCAAAAAATACAAAATTCCACATTTTTGTAGATAGGAGCTTGAAACTTCTACAGTAAGGTTCTCTGATACGCGGAATCTGATGGTGTGATTTTCGTTAAGATTCTAAGACTTCTAGGGGGCGTTTCCCCCTATTTTCTAAAATAACGCAAATTTTCTCAGGCTCGTAACTTTTGATGGGTAAGACTAAACTTGATTAAACTTATATATTTAAAATCAGCATTAAAATGCGATACTTTTGATGTAGGTATTGGTATCAAAATTCCATTTTTTAGAGTTTTGGTTACTACAGAGCCGGGTCGCTCCTTACTACAGTTCGTTACCACGAACTGTTTGATTAAGAGCATTACTTAATTCTAAATAAAGCTGTCAATTACTAAAATAGTTTTTGTTTCTTTTTATGGATAAAATGTTTTTTCATAAAGGAGTTTTGGAAGCATCACCTTAGCCCAGTGGGGTATGGGGTATGGATGCACAGATGCAGGGTTAGACGCGAAGATTTACTGCGGTAAGATAAAAAACCAGTCACTTGATCTAGTACCTTGGTTGTTTATTTTTTATTTTATTATCAAGATCCGATGAATAATTAAATAAATATTTGGTGATAATCCTAATAGATATTAAATAAAAAAAACAAGTTTTTTTAACTGAAAGTAAGGAGCGACATTAAAACTTAAAACGCACAGAAATTACTTCGTATATGAAAGAGGCTGCTTCCTCATCAACGCCCCGCTCTTTACGCTAAAGTTTGACTCTTTCTCTCAATTCTTCTTTTTAAAACAGTAAAAAACTTTAGCGTAAAGAGCGGGGCGTTGATGAGGAAGCAGCCTCTTTCATATACGAAGTAATTTCTGTGCGTTTTAAGTTTTAATGTCGCTCCTTACTTTCAGTTAAAAAAACTTGTTTTTTTTATTTAATTTCTGAACGTTTTTGAATCAATGCATGTTTTGATTTTGGCTCTCCGCAGAGGAATAATCAAAACGAAATTTGCATATTTTTTTTGGCTCAATGGCTTTCTCATAATTTTGATCGAATGATTTTGAGAAAAAAAAGAGCGGGGGACGAAGCCTCGTTGCCCCCCGATTTTTTGGTTAATTAAAAAGGCAACTAGAACTTTTAATTTTTTACGAATCTTTTTATTGGTAAAAGATTTACGTAACTTATAAATTAGCTTACGTAAAGAACTTTTGTATTCTCATGTTTTTATTACATATATGAGGGGATTCGCCCCATCGTCAGTACCTCGCTCTTTACACTAAAGCTTAAATTTTATCCCAATTCATTAAGAATGACCCCCTGAATCACAAAAGCCGTAGAATAAGTAGTTGAAATTACTGAAAATACTTTAGCGTAAAGAGCGAGGTATTAGAAGGAGGTGAGCCCCTCATATGGGTAATAATTTCTGTTTGTTTTAAGTTTTATTGCTGTTCCTTACTTCCAGCTGAAAAAGCTTTTTCACTTTTATTTTTTAATTGTTTTTTTTTTAAATAATGCTAGTAAATCCTGCTCTCCCTTCATGGAAATTTTCTTCTCCCATTACAAATTCTCAAAGGAAAGTTCCCCCAGCATATCCCCCTCTTCTCAACCCCTCCCCCAAACCAAAAAAAATCCTCCTGAAAACGCCTGTATACTTCCCAATAACCATTACTATATGTAAGCACAGGTCAAAGTTTGTAACTTGTTGCCCCTCCCACGGGGACTGTGGGGGAGTATGTCGTCCTCAAAGACATAGTTATAAGGTTTTTCGACTATGCTGAATAAAATGGCTATCTCAGAATTTTGATCCGTTGACCTTGGGAAAATAATTAGCGTGGGAGGGGGCCTAGGTGCCCTCCAATTTTTTTGGTCACTTAAAAAGGGCACTAGAACTTTTCATTTCCGTTAGAATGAGCCCTCTTGCAAAATTCTAGGACAACTGGGTCGATACGATCACCCCTGGGAAAAAAAAAAAAAAAAAAAAAAAAAACAAATAAACACGCATCCGTGATCTGCCTTCTGGCAAAAAATGCAAAATTCCACATTTTTGTAGATAGGAGCTCGAAACTTCTACAGTAGGGTTCTCTGATACGCTGAATCTGATGGTGTTATTTTCGTTAAGATTCTATGACTTTTAGGGGGAGTTTTCCCCTATTTTCTAAAATAACGCAAATTTTCTCAGGCTCGTAACTTTTGATGGGAAAGACAAACTTGATGAAACTTATATATTTAAAACCAGCATTAAAATGCGATTCTTTTGATGTAGCTATTGGTATCAAAATTCCATTTTTTAGAGTTTTGGTTACTATTGAGCCGGGTCGCTCCTTACTACAGTTCGTTACCACGAACTGTTTGATAACTTTTAATAAGTAAATTCACATATTTTGGCCTTGTTGGCTTTGTTCACATGTTCCACAGGTATTTTTGGCCTTGTTGGGGAAGAATTGTTGACTTGCAGGACAAAATGTCAGACATTAATTCTCTACTGTAGCATGATATCTTTTGTGACGAAAAAAGGGGGGAGTGGGGATACTATATCTTAAAATTCGAACGAGCCTTCTTCTGATATAGCTGTTTACCACTACCTATATACAATCAAACTTGAGAAAAATATGTGAAAGGTTTCACATATTTGAAATTAACCTGTGACGTAGATTCTTTCGATTTATGTTTGATAAAACCAAATTTGGGCCGAATTGAAGTCACATGGATGTTTCATTTACGTATGAAATCAAGAAAGGAAAGGATAATATAAATGAAAATTAAATTCAAATCGGTGGGAAAACGTAGATTTTGTCAGCCAGTAGCAAAATATGAAGACGAAAAACAAGCTAATATTTTGACAAGCTAATATTTGACAACTCATCCTCAGTGCTTAAAAAAAATCTAACCTTTCGAAGTGAATTTGACAGGAGGAGAAAAAATACTGAATCAAGAAACATGGCAGAAACCAATCAAAGAGAATTCACCAATTATCCGAGGGAAAAATCCTCGTTTTCTCACCTATTTGATTTTATTTTTCATTCAGTATATCCTTTCCTTTCTTAGTTTCATGCGTCATGTATAGCCAGTGTGGTCTTAGAATGTGTTTATGTTTAATTTGCCTGACTTGACAATTTTCAGATTTGCTCTTGTACTTTTTGCGCCTTGACGGAAAACATAGGTACTTGGTAAAGTGTCAGTTTCATAATTTTTCTTTGACACATACAATACAACCAGATTTGTTCTAGGTATAACTATAATATAGTATACTACCAGATTCTGCGACAGATTAAAGTGCATTAACCAACTGATGTGAGAGTTTTGACCCGTATATCTTTCCGTGTTTAGCGACAAAAAAGGAGAAAAATTTAAAGTCAACGCCCTTTTGAGCCGTTTATGTTTTTAACACTATGAAAAAATCTTACCCTTTTACCGCAGCTCCAGCACAGTAACCTCATAATGACTTGGCAACATTGAAAAATCACTGAAATTGACGTCAGTGATTGAAATGCCTAAAAGTCAAGAAGCCACAAAATATTTAAGATCCGAAATCTGTGTATGAAAGGAGAAAACAAGAAAGGAAAAGTGATTTAAATAGTTTACACAGGATCCAGCCCTGAGTAAAAATAAGTCAAGATCATAATCCTTAGCTCCACAGAAAACATCATATTTTCAAGGTGGTGGTACGAATTCAAAATCAGGGGGGGAATACGTAAAAAAAATGAGTTCCACCAACTTTTGTGAAATCCAGAATTGATCATAGAATACAGCGTAATGCCTAAAAGTTGAGAAGCCGCAAAATAATTTTTTTTTAATCTGAAATCCACTCATGAAAGAAGAAGGAGGAAAAAGAAAATTAATCTGAAGTGGTTTCAACAGGTCATCTAATCCCCAGGTTTCGGTCACAATCTGTCATTCATCTGACTTTGCAAAACATGTTAACCTCCCTATTGCGTTCGTGCAAGTTTGAGTTCTTATGTCCCAAGCTCCGTCCGCGGAATGCTAAAAGTTTTTTCTACTATTTCTATATTTTCATAAAGCTTGCCCTTTTTTGGGGAGGAGGTGGAGTAAACTCATGAGATTTAAGGTCCCATATTACTAATATAGGGGCTCTAAGAAACCGTGGTTTTGATTCTACTATAAATCGATTGCCCCCAAATTTTCACCACCGTTATTAACCACCGTTTGCCCCCAAATTTTCAAAATCACCAGGGGACTAGGTTGAACACAATATCTAGGAGAATTGCAGCAGTAGTAGTCACCAAGAGGATTATTTCGCATACAAGAACTTATTTGAATTTAGTTTATTTCATCCAGTCTCTTAGTGTTCTCATTGAAGCAACTTTATTTAGCTTCTGTGATGCTCAACCGCATAAGCGACAATTTTCTTGGTTTGGATTTTATTTAATTTTAGGTTACTTTAGTTTTTATCTTTGTTCCTTAGCGTTGAAGACGCCTGTTTTATATTGGCGAAATATCCGTGTCGCTTTACTTTTTTTCCTTTTCCTTTACTGACCGTACTCCCGTTTGTCTTCATCTTGAGATTTCTCTCTCCTTTTTTTGTCACATTTCCCTATCAACATTGTGTTGAATTTCTTATTTGGGCTCCAACCGACTATGGAGTTTGTTTTGGTAAACTCGTAACTCAGCGTACCCTCATAGGGAAAAGACAAATTTGGTGCTTTGATGCTGGCTTTAGTACCTCCACACGTATCTTCCTCTGGAAAACTGTTCTTCATTTGTAGTAATCCAAGGACTTGCATTCTGTATTATCAGAAAACCTTAGTAGCCCCCCCCCCAAAAAAAACCTATCCCCCCAACAGCTTACGAGCGATAAGGTAGAAAAGATGCATCTTATTTGAGCCAAATCGCACAACTATTCAAATTATATGATAGGTGGACCAATCATAACCCTGCTCAATTCGCCGGACACCATGTTTATACATAAGGGAAGAAAAGAAGAGAAAATATGAATAGGAGAACATTATGCTTAGCTTATCAGTAATTGGCAAATGATAATCATCGGTCCTTATCTGTGAGGTAGATAGACGGATTGGCTCCAATCTCTTGTTTAGAATGGCTTATGGCCAGCACTTTTATATTTAATATTTTTCTTCATTAGAAAACATTTTTCAATGAGAAAAGAATATAGACTTTTAGAACATATATAGTTTTTTTTTCTAAAATAGTTTATCCATTGGGAAAAGCATCAGAGAAAGAAAATATAAATTTGCTTTTCATGGCAAAATGTTTGTATAAACAAAACTATGGCTTTAGTATCCTTGTCAACTACAAAGAAAACGCTGTTTTCTTTAAATCTATAGGGGGGGGCAATTTTTTTTAGATTTTTTCTAAATCAAAAATAAAAAAAACAATCTCAAAATCTAGAGGGGTAATTCCTCCCCCCTAGAACTCCCCACACTATCCTAACCGCATTAGAAAATCTTATGAATACTGGCCCCTCCCCCCTCCATTGCATCACACTTAGATAAAAATCCATTACTGTGAAGGACACATTTTCTTTTCAAAAAACTGGGCCATTAAAACTGATCGTAGTAGTTGGAATAGGTTTATGGAAATTGTGCTTCTCATTCTGTGCTTTATACTATTCTTATATGTGCTTCCTCCTGTGGTTTCTTATCATTTTCAGGAACTTACCTGTTTTCTACTGTTTAAACGAATCTGCCCTCCCATTGGACTTTGCGTGCCTGTTTTAATTTTTATTTTTTTGGGCGGGGGGGGTGAATGTTTCATCAAAATATGTGCTAAGATTCCTTAAATTGGATAACTTTTAAAATCGATTGTTATGTTTACTGAATAACAGTTACACGCTTGTATTTTTATGACAGGTTTGAAAACGAAGGGGAAACCAAGGGGTCGATAAATAGGATTGACTTTCCTCCATTCTAATGTATAGTAAAATAAACAAAAAAATACAAAAAAAACAATTCATGGTTGAATTTTTATGACAGGTTTGACACTTGTATTGATGACAGGAGGCAAATAGGATTTGTCATTGATGACAAAACTGTCAATCATTGTATTGATTGACAGGTTTGACAGGTTATGACGCTTGTATTTTTATGACAGGTTTGAAAACGAAGGGGAAACCAAGGAGTCGATAAATAGGATTGACTTTCCTCCATTTTAATGTATAGTAAAATAAACAAAAAAATACAAAAAAAAAACAATTCATGGTTGAATCTACCTCCCCCCCAACATCAATCAGAATCCTAAGCACAGTAGTTGTGTTAACTACGTTGGAATGCTGAGGCAAATTTTACGAAATAGCCAAGAACATGAAAAACAAAACATTTTTATCTCCTGAAACCATTTGAAGTCTTTTCATGTATAAATACAGCGGTTTTCGAAGATTTTTCTTTTGGTTGAACAAGTTTTTCCAGTTTTTGGGCGATAACACATTTTCGCCAGTTTTTCCACGTTGAACCGTGTAAATCATTAATCAGAACTAATTAATTAAATTAATTAAATTTAACTAAATTCATTAAATTAATTAAATTTCGCAATGCTTTTTGTCCGCCAAAATTCCAACATTGATAATTTATTGATTCTAAAAAATAATCACCCCCTTCAAAAGAAAGCTAAGTCAAACATAAATAACTAAGTTTTCACTTGACAAATTCAAACAATGAAATTTCAGCTTCACCGTCCATGGTACTTCAAATGGCATGACATAAATGCACTATTGTTTTTAACTCTTGACCAAGTAGTCCGTTGGCTTATTATGTCACTATACAAATGGTTTCACTTTCAAACACTTCCTCAACAATTTTCTCAAGATAGTTATGCTGATTGCTCCACGGAACAGTAAGCATACCTTGCATAAAAATCCGGAATACGCTTTTTCAATTTATGATTTCAAATGCCGAGGTTTTTAACCCGAAAATCAAAGGCGGGCACTAGATTTTGAAAAAAAAACCTCTTCATATATGCCGGAAATAAACCCAAGGTTGTTCTATACCCCAGTTCAGGATTTATTTGTATGCTATTTGCGTATGTGGTTTTGACTGGAAAACTCTAATTTTTTTCAGGAAATCAAATCTGTGATTTTAGAAAGATGGAATCCGACCTAGGTGTGTACACTGTAAAGGATTTAAAGGAATCACTACGTCTTGCAGAGACCCTTGCCAAGATGTCTGTTTCTGTCAGAAGAAAAGCTGATATGAATAATAATAATAATGATGATAACAATGGGGTTTACGTACCTCCCAAACACCTACTTTTATATCTAGTCAGGTATATTTCTTTTTTAATTTTCTTTTATTGTTACTAAAAGCTTGTTGAAGCTTTTAATCACTTTAGGCAGAAATCCTGGAAACCATTTCCTCTCCATCTTAGTGTTTTTTTAACGACTGTTTTTGTCGTCTTTCCACGAACTTACTAATTTTGAGTCCTTTTATCACCTCAATCCAGTCTGTTCCAGGGCTTTCAGTATTCTCTAATAGCATATCTATACAAAAACGGACCTACCACGACAAATCAAAAGAAGAAAATCTTGAAATAACTTTATGGCAGGAAGAAAAAGACGAAGAATCAAATGTAAACGTAGACTATACAAATCAAGCTGTCCTTAGCGTTATCAAAGAACTAATTTAGATTATAACAACTTGAAAAACGAAGGTATCTGAAATAAAAAAAGAATAAAAACAATAGCAGGAGGTTAACAGATTTGAACCCCTATCTTCGAAATTCTTGTCTGAATCTTAAAAACCTAATATAAATGCATGTAAACAAGTTTCCAATGTATTTTTTTTGTGTAAAATAACCCCCTCCCCCCAAGAAACCCACCCCTAACAAAATCATGAACATGCCCTTGGTAATAATCAAGTGGGCACTACTACTGCAACACACACGCAACTTCAATTGCTTTCAGGAACAAAAGCGCAACCACTTTTCTCAGTTGATCTCATATTGTATTGCCTCCTCAAAAAAGCACCTCAAAAGTTAACAAGACAACTACAATAAAATGACTGAAAAAGTAGTCAATTCCCACGCTAAATTTTAGTCTCACTTTCTGTTTTCCCGATCTTAGCAATTTGTAACTGTAGACAATTCACTGAAGCCACAAACTAAAATAAATAATGAAACAGAAGCTAATTCTATGTCATACTCTTGACCATGAATTGCCAAAACTATTGTCAGAATGAACTGGAGAAAGTATATTGTAATTTCACTTTTTTGGCTCGCCGAGTTTATAGTCGTTTTACGCTCGTATGTCATCTGATGCAGCTATTAAACTCTTGTTTGAATCCTGCGTTTGACATATCGTCGCAGCCACGTCTCAAGGTTGT
Organism: Artemia franciscana; assembly: GCF_032884065.1. NCBI lineage: Eukaryota > Metazoa > Arthropoda > Branchiopoda > Anostraca > Artemiidae > Artemia > Artemia franciscana. The sequence continues at coordinate 3,343,479 of NC_088880.1, read as the reverse complement.
ACATAACATCAATGCCGTTCAAAGGGGGAGGGGAGGGGGCAGCCGGGTAAACTGCCCTGGAAACTGCATAGGGGGGGATGCCCACCTTGATCAAATTTTTCATTTTGTTTCGGCTTTTGGCTAATATTTGAGGTAAAAGGGGGCATTGCAATTTATTTTTCCCCGGGTACCACCAACCCTGGGAACAGTTCTGCCTAACATTTTAATATTTTAATTATTTCAGTCACATCTGACTGAAATAATAACCAAAAATCGTTTTGTAGGCTGTTCTCAAAGGGACTATCAACAGAGACTGCAAATCAAGAGGATCAATGTGTAATTGGTCAGTATTTTCCTGCTGATTCTCCCTATGAGGACAGCTTAGCAAGCGGTGTTAGGCAACTATATCACAAATCTTAAATTTTTGGGCTGGACCTTAAGGTGTGCGATATGCTTCTTCCAAGATTCAATACCTTCCAGTCAGGGTGTCACGACATTTTGGGTCGTTCGGAGGTAGCATAAGCGTGTTTTAACCGTCATTCCCTTAACAACAATTTCTTGACTGACTCCGGTTTCAATGTTCTTAAAGAAACCTTGTCGAAAATGCTTATAATCATTGAATTTCCAACTTGTTGAGAAACAAAAATATTGGACTTGTAAAGCCAAATTGAAATACCAATTTGTTTACTGAATTTCCTGTAAAATCAGCCTATTTGGAGATGTTGCATAAACGGTGGCAACTCAAATTAATATAGAATGAATTAAAGCTGCATCTTATGCCCTTGGCAATCCGTGGTATCACATTGATTAACACTTCCACGACCATTTAGATTACATATAGACGTCAGGAACAGTCCTCCATAACTAAGTTCCAACATAAGCACGGTTGCCACTCCAAACAAATTTTGGGTGCTATTCAGGATCTGTAAAAGGTACTCCCACGGCATAAAAAGCACTACCTCCTAAAAAAATTGTCGCGTGTTGTGAAAAGCACAACACACCGCATATACTTCCCATGAATACATTCCACCGGACCCCATCCATAAGGGTGTCTGCCTTCGCATAGCGTGGCCCTGTTCACCAAAGATAAGTAAGCTTTCGTTTTATTGGATCCTTATTTTCGACATGGTACAGTTTCAAAAGGGGGATTTGGCGTTAGCACAGTTCAAGGGATTTCCCTTTTGGCCAATTCGGATTGTTAGCATTACTAGCCAGATCAATTTGCTATGGATCTCATGACTTTTAAAACGAGTTAAAAGCTTTCGGAGGATGAGGACATTCTAGTTGCTTTCGCTGATGACAGTACCATTGGTACTGCAGTAGGAACTGAGACTGAATGCCTTCCCAATGAGTGGACCTTTTTGAGAGAGTCGTTCTTTGGTTTGATGCAAATTGCCTCACCCTAAATGTTGTAAAGTTTTTGAATTTTGGGATCGGTATGTCCGATTTCTCGGAATTCTTCTCGATGAAAACCTTTGATTCAAGCATAATATTCAACTAATTAATATGAAAATTTCATAGAGTGTTGGAAATTTTGAGTATTAAAAATTCTCTTTCATTGCATAGTTCAGTCCTACGTCTCTTATGCCCCTACGTCTCTTACGCCCTAATGTATGGATGTCAGCTTCTTCTTCTTTTTTGAAACCACTATATAGGTTACATGATATGGCAAGAAGGCTTATACAGGAAACATTGTTCTACAACTATCCCACTATCCTTTAGAGTCTACATTTTTTCGTGTGCGTCATTCACTTTTCATCAACTTCATGGTGATGTTCCCACAGCCCTTCAAATTACTCCTTCTTTCATCACTGACAGGTCTACACATCACATTCGCAATCCAAGTAATATTATGATTTTATTTACTCCATTGGTGAGGTTTGACTTTGATCCATTAATTGCTTGTCATATCCTTTGGAATAGCCTAATTGAGACAGCTCAAGAATGTCACTCGTTTGGTATTTTCAAAGGAGTTTAAGAAATTTTTTAACATTTGATTTTTTTATGGTAGGGGGATGGGTGACACTACCCTGGGTTAGAAATGTTTGTTGTCAGGGGTTTTGAGTATGTTTAATGTTTCTTTTGGCCCGGTTTCAAATTATATACATATATATATATATATATATATATATATATATATATATATATATATATATATATATATATATATATATATATATATATATATATATATATATATATGTATATATATATATTTGGGGGGGGGTCTCTTAAAATCTCTTAATATTTGGGTCTTTTAATTATTGTTTTCTTTTTTTTGGGGGGGGGGTGTTGAGTCTTTGGATTGTTGAAACGTATTATATGGATTTCTTTTTTAGTATTTCTTTAAATTTTTTTCTCCCTTGTTTTTTCCTGGCCATAAAGCCTTGCGGGGGAGTCTATGTTGAAGTGTTTTTGTTGTAAATTTATTGGTTGAATAAATTGATTGATTGATCCATTTTACGGCTAACCAGGTGGGAAATGCATAAAAATTATATAGTTTTGGGTATATATTGGTATATTAGTGGGTTTTGGTGGTAAAATACAGTGGACGATCATCCAAATGTGTTAACTGTGAATTTTCTACATATTATGAAGTAAGAATTGTTTTTGTAACGTGTCTTCTTCCGAATATTCCCAATTATATCCCCAAAAATCGTTCTCTTTGGATTATCAGTCATCTCCGGTTAAATAAATGCCCAGGCGGATTTAAATGAGCTGGTACTTTTCTATTAGCTAGTACACACTCGAGAATTTCGATCTACAGGTACGGGGTTGAAACAACTAAGACGCTTGGGAGATAGATATGATATAAATGATTTGGGCTGTATATTTGCACACTATGGGGTGGGGGAGGGTGTGGGTTGAGTATAGCGGGACTACATACAAAATGTAACTTAACCTAAACAAACCAAAATACCAACTAAATATTTATTAAAATATAGCTGCAATGTAGTTTTTCACTGAGCTGAAGCTAATTGTCTCCGTATTCAAAAAGTAATAAACCGGTTACTGTCTGATTTCATGGATCCAATTCTTGAGTTTGTAGTGGCTGATAGATAAATACCAATTTACCAATTTAATTTTTTCACTGAATATACAAAGAAGATTTTTCACTAAATTATCCCTCAAAACATTTTCTTTCAAAATTTAAGGAAAAGTAAGAATCCAAGAAGGGGGTAGCCCATCAATTGATATTTGGCTTTTGTATGATCAAAAATTAACTCACTTTGACAGCCTCTGTCATTTTTAATGTTTCTAAGTAGTAGCTGTTTATAAATCCACTGAAAAACAACACACTTTTGCTTGTAAACTTATATTATGTTCAAGCATTGAGTTAGGGAGGGAGGGAGGTAAACAGTTAAACTGAAAGGGATTTTAAAAAATCTGGTAAAAGACTAAAGTCGAGAAAAACATTTCCTGAATAAAGGCAGTAATAATTTGATCAAACGTATCTGGTCAAGTAATGTTCGAAATATTTTGTAAAACATTCATCAACAAAACAAACAGCGGTATCCTATATAACTACTGGTTTCAGTATCTTTGATTTTAAGAAAGTGTCTTTTTAGTCTAGGATTTCAGGAAAAAGATGAGCATTGAAGCCCCCCCCCCCCCTAGTACTTAAATAATTGAGTGCGTATATTATAATTTTTTTTGAAATAACTTCTGACAGAGGCTGTCAAAGTGAGTTAATTTTCGATCATACAAAAGCCAAATATCAATTGATGGGCTACCCCCTTCTTGGATTCTTACTTTTCCTTAAATTTTGAAAGAAAATGTTTTGAGGGATAATTTAGTGAAAAATCTTCTTTGTATATTCAGTGAAAAAATTAAATTGGTAAATTGGTATTTATCTATCAGCCACTACAAACTCAAGAATTGGATCCATAAAATCAGACAGTAACCGGTTTATTACTTTTTGAATACGGAGACAATTAGCTTCAGCTCAGTGAAAAACTACATTGCAGCTATATTTTAATAAATATTTAGTTGGTATTTTGGTTTGTTTAGGTTAAGTTACATTTTGTATGTAGTCCCGCTATACTCAACCCACACCCTCCCCCACCCCATAGTGTGCAAATATACAGCCCAAATCATTTATATCATATCTATCTCCCAAGCGTCTTAGTTGTTTCAACCCCGTACCTGTAGATCAAAATTATCGAGTGTGTACTAGCTAATAGAAAAGTACCAGCTCATTTAAATCCGCCTGGGCATTTATTTAACCGGAGATGACTGATAATCCAAAGAGAACGATTTTTGGGGATATAATTGGGAATATTCGGAAGAAGACACGTTACAAAAACAATTCTTACTTCATAATATGTAGAAAATTCACAGTTAACACATTTGGATGATCGTCCACTGTATTTTACCACCAAAACCCACTAATATACCAATATATACCCAAAACTATATAATTTTTATGCATTTCCCACCTGGTTAGCCGTAAAATGGATCAATCAATCAATTTATTCAACCAATAAATTTACAACAAAAACACTTCAACATAGACTCTCCCGCAAGGCTTTATGGCCAGGAAAAAACAAGGGAGAAAAAAATTTAAAGAAATACTAAAAAAGAAATCCATATAATACGTTTCAACAATCCAAAGACTCAACACCCCCCCCCCCCCAAAAAAAAGAAAACAATAATTAAAAGACCCAAATATTAAGAGATTTTAAGAGACCCCCCCCCCAAATATATATATATACATATATATATATATATATATATATATATATATATATATATATATATATATATATATATATATATATATATATATATATATATGTATATATATATATTTGGGGGGGGGTCTCTTAAAATCTCTTAATATTTGGGTCTTTTAATTATTGTTTTCTTTTTTTTTGGGGGGGGGGGGGGGTGTTGAGTCTTTGGATTGTTGAAACGTATTATATGGATTTCTTTTTTAGTATTTCTTTAAATTTTTTTCTCCCTTGTTTTTTCCTGGCCATAAAGCCTTGCGGGGGAGTCTATGTTGAAGTGTTTTTGTTGTAAATTTATTGGTTGAATAAATTGATTGATTGATCCATTTTACGGCTAACCAGGTGGGAAATGCATAAAAATTATATAGTTTTGGGTATATATTGGTATATTAGTGGGTTTTGGTGGTAAAATACAGTGGACGATCATCCAAATGTGTTAACTGTGAATTTTCTACATATTATGAAGTAAGAATTGTTTTTGTAACGTGTCTTCTTCCGAATATTCCCAATTATATCCCCAAAAATCGTTCTCTTTGGATTATCAGTCATCTCCGGTTAAATAAATGCCCAGGCGGATTTAAATGAGTTGGTACTTTTCTATTAGCTAGTACACACTCGAGAATTTCGATCTACAGGTACGGGGTTGAAACAACTAAGACGCTTGGGAGATAGATATGATATAAATGATTTGGGCTGTATATTTGCACACTATGGGGTGGGGGAGGGTGTGGGTTGAGTATAGCGGGACTACATACAAAATGTAACTTAACCTAAACAAACCAAAATACCAACTAAATATTTATTAAAATATAGCTGCAATGTAGTTTTTCACTGAGCTGAAGCTAATTGTCTCCGTATTCAAAAAGTAATAAACCGGTTACTGTCTGATTTCATGGATCCAATTCTTGAGTTTGTAGTGGCTGATAGATAAATACCAATTTACCAATTTAATTTTTTCACTGAATATACAAAGAAGATTTTTCACTAAATTATCCCTCAAAACATTTTCTTTCAAAATTTAAGGAAAAGTAAGAATCCAAGAAGGGGGTAGCCCATCAATTGATATTTGGCTTTTGTATGATCGAAAATTAACTCACTTTGACAGCCTCTGTCATTTTTAATGTTTCTAAGTAGTAGCTGTTTATAAATCCACTGAAAAACAACACACTTTTGCTTGTAAACTTATATTATGTTCAAGCATTGAGTTAGGGAGGGAGGGAGGTAAACAGTTAAACTGAAAGGGATTTTAAAAAATCTGGTAAAAGACTAAAGTCGAGAAAAACATTTCCTGAATAAAGGCAGTAATAATTTGATCAAACGTATCTGGTCAAGTAATGTTCGAAATATTTTGTAAAACATTCATCAGCAAAACAAACAGCGGTATCCTATATAACTACTGGTTTCAATATCTTTGATTTTAAGAAAGTGTCTTTTTAGTCTAGGATTTCAGGAAAAAGATGAGCATTGAAGCCCCCCCCCCCCCTAGTACTTAAATAATTGAGTGCGTATATTATAATTTTTTTTTAAATAACTTCTTATAATCTACTTAAAAAAGGCGCTAGGTCTTAAAATAGTCATTTAAATGAGCCCTTTATTAATAATGAAAACTAAAGACTACAGATGGCTCCATGCGTGACCATCCTTCTCTGGAAAAGTAAAACATACCAAATTCTTTCAAAAATGGCTTTAGGGTTCTCGTTTATGCTGTGTTTCGTTAGTTGATTTCCATAAGGCCACACACCGTTTTGTGGGAGTTTAATTCTTATTTAAAAGACTATTAGCATAACTTTAATCAAAAATTCGTTTGTAGAGTTTTCATTTCTATTGACAAGATTCACTCTTTACTAAAAGTTTGTTACCACGAACTGCTACATCCAAGGCTCTCTTTAATGTGAGGCAGGCTACTACTCCCTCCGTCAATCGCAGATTTTTCAATTCGAGTTTAATATTCGACAATAATAGCAATGATTCGATAATGATAATCAACCCTGAAAAAACATACCCTCCGCTTTTTTTTTTTTTTTTGCCGTAAATTGAAAAGCCATGAAAAATTTGGTGCTTTTAAAGTATTTTTAGTGAGCCACTAAAAAAAACGTTGTTTCAGAGTTTGTATATTATTAGTGGTTGCAGTGTCGATGACCAGTAATGAGCGGTCGTTTATATTAGACTTTAGATACTTCAGAGCCAGGAAGGCGCATGGGCGTATACGAAACCTCACCAGACATCAAGGAACTGAGCTACAGCCTTGACCTCCTCCCACTGTGGTCGAGGAAATGTCCCCCCTCTACTTAGATCCTAATCCTACAGTTGTTGCACAGAGAATCTCCGTAGACGTCTTTTGTGCCTCTCTACAGGGTACCACTCATAACATGTACATGGGAGTCGATCCTCTCGTATACGAAGAACGTGGTCAAGGCACGTCCATCTCCTACGTTTCAGAAGGTCTGTAACTAATGGTAGACCGGTGAACTTCTATGTTCCGACCTTTTTCCTGCCATGATATGTTCAGTATCTTTTAAGGCGCATATTTTAAAAAGGTAGGACGCGTTTTTCTAGGGACATTTAATTTTCAGCATTCACTTGTATAGAGCAGAATGGATATCATGAATGGACATCATGGATATCAGAATGGACTATTGATACATGATATCATGTATAGATCATATGATATCATGGATATCATATGATACTATTGATACATGAGGCAGAGCTCCAAGGGCATAGAGTATTTCCTACTGTGCCAAATTGATTTCAACTGATTAAAAGCCGAAGTAGCTTGTGCAATCATCCTTTTGCTTTGGTTTGCTATTTCACCATTATAATTAATCTATGTCCTGAGACACCTAAATTCATTGACCTGTTCAACCGCTTTATCTTTGTATTTTAGTGTCAGCGGAGAGTCAGATGTATCTATGCTCTTTGTCTTACTGACATTCACTGTAAGCTACACTTTTTGGGCTTTTTATGGTGCTTGGTATTAACCAGGTGACATATAGCAATCGCAAATTCTGTCGGTCCGTCTGTCGGTCCCGGTTTTGCTACTTTAGGTACTTCCAGGTAAGCTAGGATAATGAAATTTGGCAGGCGTATCAGGGACCGGACCAGATTAAATTAGAAATTGCCGATTTGACCATCTGGGAGGGGGGAGTGGAGGGGCCGTTAATTCGGAAAAATAGAAAAATTGAAGTATTTTTAACTTACGAAGGGCTGATCAGATCTTAATGAAATTTGATGTTTGGAAGGATATCGTATCTCAGAGCTATTATTTTAAATTCCGACCGGATCTGGTGACATTGGGAGGGGGAGTTGGGAGGGGAAACCTAAAATCTTGGTAAACACTTAGAGTGGGGGGATCGGGATGAAACTTGGTGGAAAAATAAGCACAAGTCTTAGATACATGATTGGCATAACCGGAACGGATCCGCTCTCTTTGGGGTAGTTGGGGGGTGGGGTTAATTATGAAAAATTAGAAAAATTGGGTATTTTTAACTTACGAACGGGTGATCGGATCTCAATGAAGTTTGATATTTAGAAGGATATCGTGTCTCAGAGCTCTTATTTTAAATCCCGCTCGTATCTGGTGACATTGGGGGGGAGGGAAGTTGGGAGGGGAAAACCTAAAATCTTGGAAAACACTTAGAGTGGAGGGATCGGGATGAAACTTGGAGGGAAAAGTAAGCACAAATCCTAGATAAATGATTGACATAACTGTCAATCTCTTTGGGGTAGTTGGGGGGATGGGGTTAATTCAGAAAAATTAGAAAAAATGAGGTATTTTAACTTACGAACGGGTGATCGGATCTCAATGAAATTTGATATTTAGAAGGATTTCATGTCTCAAAGCACTTATTTCAAATCCCTACCAGATCTTTTGACATTGTGGGGGAGTTGGAGGAGGAAATCTTGGAAAACACTTGGAGTGGAGGAATCGGGATGGAGCTTGGAGGATAGAATAAGCAAATGTCCTTGATACGTGATTGACGTAACCGTACTCGATTCGCTCTCTTTGGGGGAATTGGGAGAGGGGTTCAGTCATTTGGCAAGTTTGGTGCTTCTGGACGTGCTAGGACGATGAAAATTGGTAGGCGTGTCAGGGAGCTGCACAAATTGACTCAATAAAGTCGTTTTCCTAGATTCGACCATCTGGGGATCTAAAGGGAGAGGAAAAATTAGGTATTTATAACTTACGAGTGGGTGATTGGATCTTAATGAATTTTGATATTTAGAAGGACATCCTGACTCAGAGCTCTTATTTTAAATCCTGACCGGCATTAAGCCTCTGTTTTTCCTTTTTAATCAATCTATTGATTCTTAGAATTTTGTTAGAGCCCATACCATATGAGCTCTTGGCTCTTAGGTCTTCTTGCCTCGTCACAAGTGCCATATGAGCACTTAGCCCTTGTTCATCTATGGTTTCGAGTAACAGCTGCAGTCGCTGTTTCGGCTCTTCGAGAGGAACAGTGTTGCTCTCGAAAAAATGAGCGTGGGAGGGGGCCTAGGTGCCCTCCAATTTTTTTGGTCACTTAAAAAGGGCACTAGAACTTTTCATTTCCTTAGGATGAGCCCTCTTGCAACACTCTAGGACCACTTGGTCTATATGATGACCCCCTGGGGAAAAAAAAACAAACAAATAAACACGCACGCGTGATTTGTCTTATGGCAAAAAATACGAAATTCCACATTTTTGTAGATTTGACCTTTAAATTTTTTCTATAGGGTTTTCTGATACGCTGAATACGATGGTGTTATTTTCGTTAAGATCCTATGACTTTTAGGGGGGGCTTCCTCCTATTTTCCAAAATAAGGCAAATTTTCTCAGGCTCGTGACTTTTGATGACAAAGACTAAATTCGATGAAACTTATATATTTAAAATCAGCATGAAAATCCAATTCTTCTGATATATCTTTTAGCATTTAAATTCCGTTTTTTAGAGTTCCGTTTACTATTGAGACGGGTCGCTCCTTACTACAGTTCTTTACAACGAACTGTTTGATATAATGATGCATCAAACTCTTCCTTTTTTATTCTTTTACACTTGTTAAGGACTACTGAATGGAATAAAAAAAATTAATTTGAGGCATTGACCTCTCAGGCAGAGAAGCGTCGTAAACTGTAAATAGTAATAAAACAAAAAATTAATATTGTTGGGTGTCGTAATTAAAAACTCTTGCACCGTTATTTGCAGTGCTGTAATATGTTGGGAAACCGTAAACATCGCGTTTTTTCCCATTAATTAGAATGAAATCGAGGATTCTGCTTATCTGCAACAAGTTTTCCTATCATATTATATTTAGGCTGGGGCGTCAGGAAGTGAGGCACGACGAGGCAATTGCTCCTGCCTTGATTTTGAGAGAGCCATTTTTTGTATTTTATTAAAAAAATCAGTAAAAGCTACTCTAGATTTAGATTTTTTTTTATCTGCATTAAAAAAAAGAATAATTTGCAAAATTCTTATTACAAACTAAAGTCATCAGGACGAATATCCGAAATTCTTTTTCAGCTTCCGATTGGCTATAAAAGGAAGACATAATAGTTGTCTGTTTGACTCGTATCAAACTGTTTTCCAATGTACGCCCAATAATGCTTATGCTGGTTTAAGAGCTCTGTTGGAACTTCACATGACTCATTAAAAATTGTTTGATCCAAAAAATGCCATCAGAGGATTGGTATCTTGAGCCGAATTTCAATATCTACCCCCTTGATCATTGACACACACTCTCGCATCCCTGAGAAAAGAAATGTTTTGCCAAACATTAACCTGCCATTCTGAACTCTTTTAGCTTATGATCACCGAGGGAAAATTTGTGGGGTGGTCCATAACAGTCAAGAGTCAATCATGAAAAATAATTATTGTTGCAGTACGACTGTTCTAAATCACAAACAGTGTTCTGTGAATTACAAAAATGAGGCTAAATTTGTGAAATGAAAATTCTAAAACATGTTTGCATATTCCGCAAAGGGCTTTCTAAGACAATTTGCATCAAAGGACTTTTTAGCATCTTGATAACAAATCAGAGGCTTTTATAGTAAAACGGAAATTGAAAGTTATTATATGATAACAGCATATTTTATAAACTGTATTTAAATTGCAACAGAGTTTGTATTCAAGAATGTTTGAGGTCATTGTATTCAAGTAAAGGCTGTCATTGCTATTTAAGCATCTTAAAACAAGGCAAAGTGTGCAGCATATACATGCTAAAGTGCCAGGTGGATTCTGCCGCCCCGCTCCCTATTCGAAAAAAGTGATTTTTAAAAACAACAAGAATTCCGTGGCAACTTATTAAATGTCAGATGTCTCCCAAGAATGACAGCAGGGAGTTCCATACCATCTCTCACTTTCATTACTTTTGGCTCATCAGTTGCGTTCTGTTCAGTGCTTCTACCATCCCCAAATTTTCTGGGATTTCCCCAAAAATCTCTCAAAAACGAAGTGGTGAAAACGCTTGGGCCTAGAACCGTCAAAGCTTTAAGTTTGGCCCTGAGCATGTTTTACTTGTTACATGGCTACCAATTTTAATCACAGCTTGTATCACAGAATGTCCTAGCTTGAATGAGTCGAAACCCTGGGAATGAAAAAAAAAATATAAATAAATGCACACTTAAGAAATCATGTTTTATTTCTACCGAATAGGAAGCTACAACTATCTTCACCGCCCTAAAATGAAATACAGTAGGTAGCCCATTTGTTTTTCTCAAATTTTCACCTAGGTTCAATTTGAAGGATATTCGAGATCTTTGATTTTAAATTTGTGGCTACTATTGCAATATAATAGCTACAGTATAGCACAACATATCAAGAACATAATTTACAAATGATGCTTAATATTTACCAAAGGTGAAATTAACATTTTGAGGTTACTAACTGCAATGGTAATTTGAGCGTTATACAACAAAAGACATTATTCAGCATAATGGTTTCACAGTTTTCCTATATTCACCATAATTTGTATCAAAGAAATTTTGCACTTTTTCATTTCTAATGTGAGACAAATATTACAACATTGAATTCCAGATGCAAAACGTGGATAGTAAGAAGTGGACTGATAGAGTTTTCTTCCCACCAAAGTTGGTAATTAAGAAAATGTTTAAAGCTAGCAATAAAAAGTATCAGGTTTAAATCGAAAAATGAGAATTATAGAACAAAAACAATACATTGGCTGCAACTTTCACAGATGGAATGAAATTTGTAACTACGAATTTCCAAGCTTGTTGACTAAAAACGAGTGAACAATAAGTGAATAATTAGATGGCTCTCCACTATCTATCTTGAAAGTCATCTACCGATTTTCGACCGAGAATTACCGAAGTTTTACAGATCGCTTGAAAAAAAAAAACGAAAACATCGATTCATTTGTTAGTCTACTTTTCCTTTTGTCAAATTATAGCAGTTCAAAAACAAGTTTCTAGAGGATTTTAGATCCTAAATTAAAATCAAGTTTATTCACTAGATAGAACAACTTTTATGTTTAGCAAAGAACGCTGCCGTGCTAGTAAGAACTGTCGAGCTCTTGCTGCTTGTAACGTGTATAATAGTATTATACACTGTTTTAAGCGATTTTCATGCATTTCTTCTTTGTGGTCAGAACACATTTCATTTACAAAGAAGACCTTAGAAGAAAGAAGAACAGCTAAAATATTCCTGTCCCCAGTGGAAATTAAATTTCTGTTATGAAATCACGGTATTCACGGAGAATGAAAAATCTGTCAGCTTTCTCTCTGTCAAAAACGTATCAATGATTCAAACACTTATTTTATTTTGTTTTCACCAGAGCTAGTCTCTGAGAGTTTTTCAACTAATTAATTTCAAAGGCTAGGCATACAATTCAGTTTGGGGCATAAAATTCTTAAAAAAACAGAACGTTTGAAAAAAAAATCAATATCTGTCACAATTTGTATTAAATTATTCCTTAGCTAATTAATATATATATATATATATATATATATATATATATATATATATATATATATATATATATATATATATATATATATATATATATATATATATATATATATATGTAATTTATATAAATACACATAATATATATAAATAATATAGGTTTAATTAATACAATCTGCTTGTTTCACCAGAGATAGGTCAAGTGAATGTACTTCATCTTCAGAAAGAAGATTGGTTTCTGCTTTGAAGTTTGTTGAAGTACTTTTTTAGGGTTTTTAAATTGTTTGCTAGAAAAACAATTCCGTAAAGTCAGTAAGCCCGAGTACTTGTCTCAGTGATCCTAATCCCTCTAGCGTGCAATACTTCGAAACCCTGGTTAATGGCTAGACAGATGTAGAATTTTTCAAACAAAAAATGACCGTGTTTATTCGATGCGGCTGTATTTTATGACAGTTTTTAAACTACCAGTTCCTTCCAGGCTGAAATTTATCTTTAGCGTTTTTAGACTAATTTGTTAGTGTGAAAGACTTTCTCTGTATGCTAGAGTAAATCGAACATAACATTTGTTGAGTTACTTACTAGTTCAATTGATATGATGCTTGATGGCCTAGTATTTATTATACTAAGCTATCATTGTCATTTATGTAGAATCTCCATGTCTTAAAAATGATTCGCCAAGAATCCCCTATCTTTTTTGTGAAAGCCATCTTATTATTCACACCTTTGGGCTCTTGAAACTATTAAAGAAAACGCTGTCTAGTCCATCTGTCTAGCCTTTTAACCCAGTACGACCTTACATCTTTTGACAGAAAACGATTTTAAGGAAATCTTGAGGACTCTGATCATGCTCCTTATGCCGTTCTTTTGTGAACATCTTTCTTCATTCTGCTTTAATCAGTAGTCTAATGACTTTGAATAGATTATCATCTCTTTAATATTCTATTTGACAGTGAGCTGTAAGATCTTAGCATTTTAATGGGTCAAAGAACGGGCTTTAACTCATATATTTTAGAATGAGTCAAATTACAAATTCTACGGATCTTTAGGCTTACTTTCAAACAGTTCGTGGTAACGAACTGTAGTAAGGAGCGACCCGGCTCAATAGTAACCAAAACTCTAAAAAATTAAATTTTGATATCAATAGCTACATCAAAAGAATTGCATTTTAATGCTGATTTTAAATATATAAGTTTCATCAAGTTTAGTCTTACCCATCAAAAGTTACGAGCCTGAGAAAATTTGCCTTATTTAAGAAAATAGGGGGAAACACCCCCTAAAAGTCATAGAATCTTAACGAAAATCACACCATCAGATTCAGCGTATTAGAGAGCCTTAATGTAGAAGTTTCAAGCTCCTATCTACATAAATGTGGAATTTTGTATTTTTTGCCAGAAGACAAATCACGGGTGCGTGTTTATTTGTTTGTTTTTTTTTTGTTCTTTTTTTCTTTTTCCCAGGGGTCATCTTATCGACCAAGCGGTCCTAGAATGTCGCAAGAGGGCTCATTTTAATACATTTCCTACATGCGAAAATAATCCTGTAATAAATAGTCTGCTTATATCTAATAAACAACAATGAATTATTTAGATACAGTGAAATTTTATTAAATAAATATTTCGGCCCTATATCTAAGAGCTGTCATCAATAAAATAAATGGATAAAAATAGAATTACTATAGAAAACTGAAAATCAAAACTAAAATTTAAATAGTCAATGTAAAGCCTGTATAAAGCTTAAATTTTCCGTTTCCTCTTAGTTTTTTTTTTGGTTGATTTGTTTTGCAAAACGGGCCATCAATTTCGGCAATTTCGCATTTCTTATGATTCGGCCGCGTTGCTCACCTAAAAAAAGATTTTTAAATGAGCCACGCGGGTTAGAAATTAGTAATTATAAGCCCAGTGACATGCTTCCTAAATATAAGAGTGCTAGAGAAATGCGTTTTAAAACAAGTAGCTCTCTAGCTAAACTCTCTTTTTCTATTACTATACATTCTGCTGATTATAAGACACAAAACTTGGGTGGTCTTGCTTGTATCTTATAGCCTAGGTCTGGTGCACAAATAAGACAAGAAAACAACTCGGAAGCTTTTCTTAATGATGTTTTTACTGATTTTACCAGAGGCAACACTTTAGTCGCCTATGTTAAAGAGCTCTAAGGCTTCAATGTATTGTTTAAGGATGTAGCCTAGGTCTATCATGGGGGGATGGGAAGATGGTTTGAATTTTAAAAAGTATATCCTTTATAGGTGATATCCTATTATCCTTATAGGCTATCCTATAAATTCTATCCTGTTCACAATCATTACTAAAGAACTACTTAGATTTCTATCTTTCTTGGTGGAGGAGAGTCCTCTAGCCATTGCACTGTAGTAGGCCTAACTGCTAATAGATGAGCTATTCTATGCTTGATGATATTATATATCTGGACATTACCCATGTGGCCTTATTTGTATTTGTCATTAACTATGGAAATATTCTGTTCTCTGTCAAATCTTTTCTTGGAGATTTCAGTTGATATTGCAATCATCTACTTTTCCTCATCTACTTTATTCTAATGATTTTTGACCCTTTGACTAAAAAATTCTTGTTGAATCTATTGTGTAAGAGAAAAATTTTGGAAACAGATCTGTAACAAATGATGAGGCCCAGAGACATACCTTCCATGCATGTTTCTAAACCTTAGAAATAGGGACAAAACATGTAGAAGTTTAAAATATATTCTTAAGGCATAATTTAGACCCTGATTTCATTCCTAAAAGTTTTATTCTCCTAACTCCACTATCCTACTTTATGACATAACAAAAAGTCCCCCATCTAGAACTTTAACCCATTTAACTCATCATTCTTCTCTAATCTTATTGTTGCTGCCATGATAATTGTTTCCCAGCCCCCCTAACCCCATGATGGAAGCAGCTTTTGCCCTATTCTGCAGCTAGGGCAAAGGTACTGATGATTTGACAGTTTTTGTAAAAAAAAGAAACATTTTCTACTCCAAAAAGCTTAATTTAAAGACTTTTGGTTTGAAAAAGATTTCAGTATGTAGGAAAAACAGCTATGAATCTAACTGCCTGATTAGAAGTTTTATCAGAAAAGGATACAAAATTTCAATTTTCTTAAATTAGAGCATTTTCACCTATAAATTTGACAGAACCAAAATGTTACATTTTTTCAATGTAAGTCAGAACCCAATTCAACACATTTTGAAATACTTGTGGGTGAACCCTAAGAACCCTAAGGCTAAGCAGAGTTGTCAAGTTTTGAAGGAAAATTTCAACAACGGTTCTGAAATTGCACTGTTGAATCATCAGTTTCTTTTTCCTATGTACAAAACTTCTGTTACTGTATGAAAAACAATATAATAACACAATTTTTAGTTTATAGAATGCAAAAAAAGTTCTATTAACCTCTTTTTCAGGGTCACCTTTACTTTCATTTGAAATTTGTCTACCATGTTTTCAAACTATTTGAAATGAAATTGTCTTCTGACTGTTCATTTCTATATGTTTTTATTTGAATTTCTTAAGCATTTCAGAGATTAAAGAGCTTGATAAAACTCTTGGAAGTTCTAAAATCTTTTGTAGTTATCTGTGAAAATGTAAGAGAAATAAGTATTTCAAATGCAAAGGCAGAATTGATAAATATGTTATCTCTAAGCTTCAACAAAATCAATAAAAACATCAATTAAAATGAAAGGGAACTTGAAAAGATGACTGATAGAGATTTTCTGTTTATTTTACAGTAACAGTTTTTCATCAGAGGCTAGTGTTTCCTTCATAGTTTTTGTATGGCGACTGGGGCTATATCTTGCTATATTAATGGAGAGGGTATGTGTAACTGTCATGGTAATAACTATTATGTTTAGAGAGAGGGATGAATAGGCAGTCAAATGGTACCACACTTTTGTTATTATATTGTTTCCTTAAAATTGGGAATGAATAGTGTAAATGAATTACACTATTGATTTCAAGCTACCATCCTCATTATGAAGAGCCATTCCTAGTGGGGAAGGGGAATGGGGTCAGCTGTGCTGGGCACCTCAGCTGGGGGATTACCTACTTAGATAAAATTTTTTATTTTGATTTGGCTTTTTTGCTTATATTTGAGTTGGGAGGGGGGCTGTATTTAATTTTTCCCCAGGCACCACCAACCCTAGGAGTAGCTCTGCCATCATGAGGCAGATATATTCTTAGACAGTATTAATTTTTATTTTATTTAGATTTGCTTTATTTGGTATGGTGAACCAATTGCTGATGAAAAACAAGTAAAAAAAAATGGTGTGACTAATTATTTGCTGTGATGTAAAACAATGCAGCAGCACAAGAATTTTAAAGCTGCTTATAAGATTTTTGTGGAATTTTAGAGGCTATAACTGTAACAATATTTGTCAGCTCCAAGAAGTGAGTAGAGAAGCCTCTATTTGCTCAAAATTCGATTGTAAATTAATTGCTATGAAAATTTTCAACAGAAAAATTGTCAAGTTGTCAAGAAAAAAAAAATGCTTGGATTTATTTTAATTTTGACCAAAAATCAAATTTGGCTTATACTCAAATTACACTAACTTGAATCACATGTCCAGCAACATAAGGCGGTGATGATTTTCCTGTAGAAGAGCTTGCTGGTTTTGTGACATGACTATGGTGTGGTATCTAAGGTTAGCCTCCCCTTTCATTTGCCCAGTCAAAATTGGCTCCTTTCTTGAACGCATCTATGGTTTGGGACTGGATAGTGGCTTCAGAGAGGCTGTTACAGTGAGGAATGGTGTATACAGAGAAGAAGCGCTGGCACTCACGTACATGGCAACAGGGGACTTGCAGCTTCTTTTTTAGACCTCTTGTTGTACTTGTGAGGGATGAGGAGAAAACTTGGCTTGAGAGGTCGTTTTCGAGCAGTTAGTGAATAGCGGTTTTGTCTCCTCTCTTCCTTTGATAGACTAGGTTGGGGAGTATGAGGGACAGAAGGTATTCCTCATACAGCTGTCTTGCAAAGCTGGTATGAGCTTTGTTGCTCATCTTTGGATACTCTCCAGTGCTTTGATGTCCATTTTATAATGGGAAGACACCAGGGTCATTCCAAATTCCAGATGTGGATGTATAATAGCTTCACACAGCTTCTTGACCACACACGGCTTCCTGGTGGTAAATGTTTGTTTTATAAGCCATAGGGCTTGGTTTGCTTAGGCAGCCTAAATCTTCTTGCGCTGTTGGGTGATTGGGGCTAATTTGGGCCTCTCCGAGAAGCTTGCAATCATCAGCATATAGTGTCAGTGAGTTGTAAAGTCATTAACATGCATGCTGAATAATGTGGCCCTAGGATTGTGTCCTGTGGAACTCCACCAATGACAGGAATTTCATCAGAATAAACAGTCTTACCAGTGGCATCATTAACTATTACCCTCTAAGTTTTTCCAGTAAGAAAGGCTTCAATCAAGGCAACTAAATCCTCATATGCCCTGTATGCTTCCAGTTTCAGAAGAGGTTGATGCTGTACTTTATCAAAGGCTTTTGCTTGATCAAGCAATATTACATCCACCAGAAGGCTGTCATCCAAGAGTCTGGTCACAAAGTTATATGATTCAATGAAGTTTTTGTTCAGTGACCTTTATGAAAACCATGCTGACTTTTTGAAAGTGACTGATTTCTTTCAAGGTGACAGACCAGTGCATCATCTATGATGCTCTCAAGGACCCTGTATACAACAGAAGTAAGACATGTAGGGCAATAACTACTGGCTCTGTCCTTTCTCCCTTTCTTGAAGATGGACTTGATGTTGGCTTGCTTCTAGTCACTTGGGAGCACTTTGGAAGTGAGTGGCATCTCAAATGGCACTGCTACTGGCTCAACAATGTGTTCATCTGCTTCTTTTAATAGTCTGGGTTGTAGATTATCTGTTCCAGCAGCTTTGTTTGCATCAAGTCTTTTAAGCCTTTTCAAAACATTCTTTATGCTTACAGTTTTCATGTACATTGGTTCTTGGATTAGTTGCTCTGGCAAAGTGGGCAGAGGGTTAGCTAGGGGCTGAGTGGAGAAATTTGTACCAAAGCTAGAGTTGAGCAAATCTACTTTTTCTTTAGCCTCTGAGGCCTTTGTGTCATCCTCTTTTGTGAGATCTGGGATATCACATCTAGAGAGATTAGGTGCTGAGACATGACACCAGAACCCCTTTGGATTCTGCTTCACATCAGCTGCAATTGCCTCCTCATGGTTTTCTATGATCTTCTGAGTCAAATTTCTTAACCTGTTTCTGCATTCCTTGAACATTTCATAAATTTGCACTTTTTGTATTTGGTCCATGATCTTTTTTTCTTCCTTCTAGCCCTTTTTATTTCTTAGGGTAGGAAGAGAAGTATTTTTGGCAGGGGTGACCAGTATACCCAGGTATGTTTATCATGGTAATAATGTTGCCAAGAGCAACCATCCTGTTCTAGCAGACTACCTACCCAATTTGATTTTTTCTTTTTAATTAAGACTGTTCGGTTGATTGACCTGTCTTCACAGAATCTTAAACCTTATAAGTTAGGGAAGGATGGAGACAGGATCTCAGTTGTTAAAGCTGTAGTTCAGCATATAAAAGTTCAGTTTTCAAATTCTGAAAACACTTCTAAGCCCCAAAAAAGTGAATGGACTATTTTCGATTCTGTGTAAATTCTATACAACCATTTGACAAGAAAAAAAAGCGTGGATTTATTTTGATTTTGACCAAAAATTAAATTTGGCTTATACTCAAATCATGGTAATAATGTTGCCAAGAGCAGCAGTCCTTTTGAAGCAGACTACCTACCCAATTTGATTTTTTTTCTTTTTAATTAAGCATGTTACGCTGATTGACCTGTTATCACAGAATCTTTAGTCTTATAAGTAAGGAAAGGATTGATACAGGAACTTTAAAATGCCTTCATGGGATGTAACATAAGCTAATGCCTTCATGGGACTCGACTGGTTTTCAGATAACAAAAAAAAATAATGTTGCTATTATTTAAAATTAAAAGTAGTAAAACTCTAGCAATGCAGCTCCAGGGGCAAGGGCCCTCAACCGTGTATTTAGTCCATTAGAGATTTTATAGATTAAGTTTGGTAAAAAGACAGGCATGTTTCATCTTTTTGAAATCAGACCTACAAAATAGTTCTCCAGCAATGCAACTAGAGGACCCACATTGAGGGCCCTCAGGTCCTTGTCTCTTTAAATTCCTTCCACATCAAATTTGCACATTTAGGCATACTATAGGCTCCCTTTTTCTCGCATTTTTTTATAGGATGTTAGTGAATGGCCTCATGTGATTGATAGTTAGTTATTAAAGATATTTGAGATCAAGGACTAAGTTTCCAAAATCAGATTCTACAATGTTTTTTAATTTCCTCAAAGCTTGTATAAGGCTGATAAAACTCATGATTATAAACCTAAGGCTAATATTACAACATTGTTGTCAAAAACAAATCTTGTTAAGCTTATTTGTAGCAATAATAGATGTATCTTACTTGGTTGAAATTATGGTCATGCAAGGATTTTCAATTTGCTAGAATTATGCTCATTCCTCCTCCCCCCACAAAACGTTACTTTGCACATATAGATGTTATACATATATACATGTAGGCTATACATATTTAGATATGTTGCATATCTTTCAACTTGCAATCAATCAGGGAATATATAGGGAAGTCTCCAAAGTGGCTAAGTATTAGTCAATAGACTGTAGTTACATACTAAATATACATATTTCGTATTACACACCAAACTTTCATATATACATATTACACAAATGATGATTGATTTCCACCACAATTGGTGTATAGGCTTGTCTGAACTTATTGATTAGAAATATTGCAAATATAAAGCTCAACAATAAAGTATACTAAATAAATATTTCATAAATTGTTTTTTAATGTTAAAAAATTTCTGGACTTATTGATGGTAAATCTTACACTAATTCTGCTAGAGATATGTCTGAAATTGAAAGACAGTTGAGGCCCATGCTCTCCTTGTTTGGTTTATGTCTGAAGCTACTATTGCAACATGGGACTCAAAACACATTTGTTATGTGAGTTGCAACTTTACATTCTAAATTAAAAACTGCTGCCCTGGGTTCTCACTGATGCCTTTTCATGCAACCAACAAATTGCATGAACCAAACAAAAATCCCTCTGGTTTTTTGCTGCAAGTTTGTCACAATATGTGTCACAATAGTTGAACAGTTTCATCAGAATATTTCTACTGAGCCATTGAAAGTCATTACCTTAAATTACCTTACCTTAAATTGCTACTAGGAGCAATTGAAGGATTTTCCATCCTGTAGCATTGCTCTTCATTTCTTCAAAAATTGCCATGTGGATCAATTTGGAATTGTTTTGAGTATTAAGTTGGTTTTATTGACTAGGGCTTATGCTCTGGTCTGGGACTCCAAGGTGTCCCAATCCAGCCTCCATTCCTTGTTGCTCCTCTCCCTGTCAAGTGAGACTTTGAATTCTTTGACGGTCTTACTGGATACAGTATGATCACTCAGGGAGTTCCATTGATCCACCCGGTTGGTTAGGAAGTGATGGCGTTCCCTCCTCTGAGCGTTACCTTTATGAGCTTCTTAGAATGACCCCTTGTCCGCTGTGATGAATCGATGAAGAAGAGACCATGAATTGGATTGTTTTGAATTAATTTGTAAGTGTTAATCTTGTCACCCCTTTTTCTTTGGTAAGTCATGCTGCATAAGTTCAGAGTTTGCAGTCTCATTGGGTAAGGATCATATCCATTATTCTGAATTGAAAGGTTTATAGAACCATAGATTGCAAGTAACTAAAAACTAATCATTTTAACTAGAAGTTTTCCATTAATATTTGACAATGAAAATGAGATTCATGTCTTTTTAATTCGAGATTTTAATCCATAGTGCCTGGAGGGATATTTCCAGGGAAATTAATATACAAATAAGCGCAATATTTTTAATTAGGCATAGCTAGCCTAGGCTAATGCAGCTAGCCCTTTTAATGTTGTTCTGGGCTCCTAGTACTTGATTTAGCCTATTACTATTTATTTACTGTTTAGATATCTCATAATATTTCTTGTGCTTCAATGGCTGCAGTGAAGTGTTTCAATGTGAACATTTTTGTGATTTACCTGCATCCATTATCCATGAGCTGTCTTAAAATTCTCCCTTGTTAGTTTTAATTTGTAGTTGTCCACTTTTCTAAAGAAGAAGTTTGTTTCGAATCTACCATTGAAATTTTCTTTCCCACAAATGATTCTAATTGAGATTCCATTTTACTACGTTTAAGCTGTTATCATCCACATTTTCAAAGTCTTCTTTTTTCAATACAACACTGATATTTTCTACCCAGAAGTGATATTTTCTACCCCTACGGTAGATATTTGCTACCCCAGAATTGGGATTTTATCTTGATTTGTTATCATCTAAAATTTAAAGAAACTTTTCTTTTTCAATCTACCATTGAAATTCATGTCCCAGGATTGATTTAACTGCGATTTTATTTATTAAATTTTTGTTGCACCAAAGCAATTTGCAAATTGGCCTACTAACTTGGATTTGCATTTACTTTTGGTAATAAATGAAACGAAAAACAACAAGTAATTTGGAAATAAGGAATCTTCGAAAAATATAAATGGAAATTAAAGTTAAGTAAATAATTTGGTCATGTGACCAAAACTGTCGTCAGTAAATTAGAAAGAAAAAAACTGAAAGGAACTAATAAAAGATGAAACTCATGATCAAAAAGCTCCTCAATAAAATGAAAAAAATAAAGAAAGTTGAAAAAACTCCTCATTTCATATAACTTCTTGTTCTTTTAATAATAGAGGCAGTGTAGTCTTTGTTGTTACTAATATATTCTTACGCTTATCTGTGATTCGTTATACAGGATTATTAAAATAAATTTGCTCTCTGTATTGTCAGTGTTAAAATCTAGGTGGATTTTGTAGCAATATTAGTATATAGAAATTAAAAGCCTAAATGTCAAATTATATTAAATTCCAATGCCTGATTGGCTGCTTATTCAGTTCTATACCTCACAGTATCTTTACCATCGAAATATATTTATAAATACCTTTAGTGAATCAGGATAGCTTATTTTAATTTTACATAGCTTTGAGAAATGAGAATTTGAATTCATGTTAATTTATATTTCCTATGGGTTTATATTATATTGTTTAGGTAATATCTATGAAAGATAGATGGTTTTTATTTATCTCCACTTAAAGTCCGGCTGGAAAACCTTATTCACCAATTTGGAAAATTCATCCTAGCCAATAAGAGCCACCGATCTTTACTACCCGAACCAGCCCCTCCCAATAGCCGAACTCGATTACGAAATAAACTTGTACCCCCTAAAGTACGAACCAATCGATACGCAAACTCATTTATGCCTTTTTTCACATCAGTTTTTAATGCTGAGTTGTAGTGTGTGATTTTTGTTTAAATGTATGATTTTTGTGAAAAAACTGAATTTAGCTCTATGCTACGATAGTTTTTAAATATCTCTCTCATATAGCAATCGCAAATTTAGCAATTTGCTAAGTGACATATAGCAATCGCAAATTTGGTCTGTCTGTCGGTCAGTCTGTCCATGTTTGCTAGTTTAGGCACTTCCAGATAAGCTAGGACGATGCAATTTAGCAGACGTATCAGGGACCAGACCAGATTAAATTAGAAATAGTCGTTTCCCCAATTCGACCCCCTGTGGGTGAGTGGGGGACGGTTAATTTGAAAAATTAGAAAAAATGAGGTATTTTAACTTACGAACGGGTGATCGAATCTTATTGAAATTTGATATTTATAAGGATATCGTGTCTTAGAGCTCTTGTTTAAAATCCTGACCAGATCCGATGACATTGGGGGAAGTTGGAGGCGGAAACCTAAAATCTTGGAAAACGCTTGGAAATCTTGGAGTGGAGGGATTGGAATGAAACTTGGTGGAAAAACTAAGCCTAGATATAAAACTTAGTCCTAGATACGTGATTGACATAACCGGAACGGACCCGTTCTCTGTGGGGGAGTTGGGGGGAGGGTTAATTCTGAAAAATTAGTAAAATGAGGTATTTTTAACTTATGAAGGAGTGATCGGATCTTAATGAAATTTCATATTTAGAAGGACCTCCTAACTCAGATCTCTTATTTAAGTCCTGACCGGATCCAGTGTCTTTGGGGGAGCTGGGGAGGGGGACCAGAAATCTTGGAAAATGGTTAGAGTGAGAGATCAGGATTCAACTTGGTGGGAAGAATAAGCACAGGTCGAAGATACGTGACTGACAAAACCGGACCGGACCCGCTCTCTTTAGGGGAGTTGGGGGGGGGGGTAATTAGGAAAAATTAGAAAAAATGAGGTATTTGTAACTTACAAACGGGTAACCAGATTCTAATGAAATTTGGTATTTAGAAGGATCTTGTACTTAAGAGCTCTCATTATAAATTCCGACCAGATCTGGTGACATTGGGGGGAGTCTGAGGGGGAAACCGGCAATCTTGGAAAATGTGAAAATTGAGGTATCTTTATCTTACGAATGTGTGATCGAATCTTAATGAAACTGGGCATATAGAAATAATTAATGTCTCAGATGTTCCATTTTAAATTAGAATCGCGTTTGGGGACATAGGGGACTGGGGGTGGGGGGTAAACAGAAATCTTGGAAACTGGAAATCTTGGAAAAAGCATAGAGTGGAGAAATCGGGATGAAACTTGATGGGAAGAATAAGTACAAGTTCTGGATGCGTGATTGACATAATTAGAACGGATCCGTTCTCTTTGGGGGAGTTAGGGGGGGGGGGGGGCTGTGTGTTAATAATTTTTTTTTTTAGAAAAACTGAGGTATTTTTAATTTAAGAACGGGTGACCAGATCTTAATGAAATTTGATATTTAGAAGGAACTCATGTCTCAGAGCTCTTATTTTAAATCCTGACCAGATCGGGTGACATTGGGGGAGTTGGAGGGGAACCATAAATCTTGGAAAACGCTTAGAGTGGAGAGATCGGGATGAAACTTGGTGGGTAGAATAAGCAAATGTCGTAGATACGTGATTGACGTAACCCAGCTGGATCTGCTCTCTTTGGGGGAAAGAGAGCAGATCCTCTCCTTTCAGCCCTTTTGGGGCTGAAAGGAGAGGAAAAATTAGAAAAAATGAGGTATTTTTAACTTATGAGTGGGTCATCGGATCTTAATGAATTTTGATATTTAGAAGGACCTTGTGTCTCAGAGCTTTTATTTTAAATCCCGACCAGCATTAAGCCTCTGATTTTCCTTTTAAACCAATCTATTGATTCTTAGAATTTTGCTAGAGCTCATGCCATATGAACTCTTGGCTCTAAGTATAATATGAAGTGTAGTAGTTTGATATAGGATTGTGTTAAAAATTTTATATGTGTTCACTATCGATTAAAAGGTTTCATCCCTATTTTTAACTGTATTATACTTTCGTCATGTGTATATATAAATATATATAAATAGAAATATTTCTTTTTAGAATGGGGAGCTTTCAATCAACGCCAAGATATATAAATGCCGATGCGCAAGATGACTCACTGATATTGGACCCGAAAACCACTTTTGAAAATTTGAAATTAATGTACAGAAAAGAACTTGAAGGTAGACCACCACTTATTGAAAGGAAGTTTGTATCTGTTTGTAACTCTTCTGGTACAAAAGACAAGAATTCTTTTAGGATTCTGCAGTGGAATATTCTGGCCCAAGGTACCATTATTTTTTATGTTGTAAATTTATTAATCTGTGTTTAAGTAAAGGTGATTTTAAAAATCGTTACTTAAGATCCTGATGAGCCCTTGTGTTGGGTAGTCGCCTTTGAACTATTTGTTTGATTTATAGTTTTAAATATTCGGTATAAGACGACTTATACTTACGACACGACTGCCTGTCCATGGATTATTCTTTGCGGTTGATTTTGTATGGCTATGCTGTTTGACCTATGTAATTGGATGGATGAGTAGGGTTAAGGCCTCATTCAAGTACTGATCTATATTAATTACTAAAGTAGGAAAACAGTCTTCCTTTCTCCTTCTGTCTTTTTTTGTTTATCTGATTAATTTTTTTTCTTTTTTTTATACTATCTATTATATATTATTCATTATTTATTATATTTTTGATTATTTAACATTTATTATTTTTTATGATTTTCTATAGTTTATATTTTTTATGTTTTGTTTCATGGTGTGCGTTTGTTTCTGTATTTGTGCTGTTGCACTGGTGATTTCTTTTTTCACTTTAATATAAATAGATGCTTCCTGACTGTTAAGAGGAGGGGGTGGTTTGATGCCTCAAAGGCTCACTCTTTAGCTAAAATCTACACAATAATTATCGGGGTTAGGATCATTTAACACACCTTTTGGGTGAATTCACTATTCCTTCTACGTGAAGGTATTCAACCACAGATAAGTTTTGGAAAAACAATCGGAGAAGTTTTAGAGTGTACCTGCTTCTGAAACCGTTTCTATCTTGTCCCCCATTCGCTGCTTTATCTCCAGATATAGAGGAAAGCCTTTGTCCCCTTCATTACAGAAAGATAAACAAAATATCCCGCTACTTTCTCCTTTTTTTATAGTGGTGCTTCCCAGGTTTTTGTATTTATTCGCTTTTTTTGCCCATTGTCTTAGCCTCCCCCCTTTTTAATGTCTCTTTTAACTTTTTTATAGTTATGCATTCATTCTTTTAGTTTAGTTTGATCAGTTTTTAACTTTTCAACTTTTTAATTGACTTTTCCCAGTTTAATTATTGACTGACGATTGATTATTCATTTTCATTTTGTTTTGTTTTTGCATTCTTTGCCAGTTCTCGAGTTTTTTTTTTTTTGTATTTTGACGCGAAATTCGAATTTGGTCCTTCAGGGCTTGTGATAGTGATTTTCAAAAATATTTATCTTGTGTAATGCATAAGAAAGTATTCTTTTGGTTCTAAGTTTTGATTTTCCTAGATTTCAATATGATTGGTCTTGAGTGCTGTTAGGTCAGAAGGTGGCTCTTAGCCGAGATACCTTCTGTCCTTTTGTAATGACGTGGACCTATATATTGATTTAATAGACCCATGTATAAATGGGGGTGCTTTCAAAAATTGATGAAAACTTCATATCTTCTATAGAAATTTTCTAACCATAGATTTACGTGCACATTTCGGTAAGGGAATTGGTCATATTTTACAAACGATCGACATTAGGCTGCCGGCACATCAGGCAATCCAACTGAAGGTAAACGAGAAATCAGACATCCACAAATGGAAAGAGGTTTTAGACAAGATGTAAGGGAATTGGCAATGTATGGTAGGGAATACATAGGACATCCACTGAGGATTTCTTAGAGAAGATGTAATGGAATCGGGAACATTATGGCAGGGAATACATGGGACATCCACAAATGCAAAGAGGTCTTAGAGAAAATGTAAGGGAATTAGGAATATTATGGTAGGAAATACATTGGACATCCACAAATTTAAAGAGGTCTTAGAGCAAATTTAAGGGAATGAGGAATGGTAGGGAATACGTAGGACATCTACAGATGGAAATATGTCTTTAGACAAGATGTCTTAGAATTGGGAACATTATAGTAGGATGTTATAGTAAGGAATACTTAGGACATCCACAAATTGAAAGAGGTTTTAGAGAAAATGTAACGAAACTAGGAATATTATGGTAGGGAATGTATAGGACATTAAAAAAAATGGAAAGAGGTCTTAGAGAAAATATAAGGGAAATAGGAATATTATGGTAGGGAATACACAGGACGTCCACTGATGGAAAGATGTCTTAGAGAAGATATAAGGGAATACATAGGACATTCAAAAATGGAAAGAGGTCTTAGAGAAGATGTAAGGGAATTGGGAACATTATGGAAGGATATATATATAGGGTATCCACAAATTGAAAGAGGTCTTAGAGAAAATATAAGCGAATTGGGAATATTATGGTAGGGAATACATATTACCTCCACTGATGAAGAGATGTCTTAGAGAAGATATAGGGGAATACATAGAACATCCAAAAATGGACAGAGGTCTTAGAGAAGAGGTAAGGGAATTGGGAACATTATGGCAGTGGATGCATAAGACATCTACAAATGGAATTAGGTATTAGTAAAGATATAAGAGAATTGGGAACATTACGGGAGGGAAGATATAAGACATACACAAATGGAAAGAGGTCTGAAATAAGATGTAAGGGAATTGAGAACATTATGGGAGGGAATACATAGGAAATCAACAAATGGAAAGAGGTCTTAGATAAGATGAAAGGGAATTGGGAACAGCCTTAGGACACCAAAAATGGAAATAGGTCTTAGAGAAGTTGTAAGGGAATTGGAAACATTATGGGAGGGAATACATAGGACATCCATAAATGAAAAGAGTTGCTAGAGACCATGTAAGAGGATTGGGAACAATATGGAAGGGAATATAGAGTAATTTTCTAAATAAAGTGGAATAGAAGATGCTCGCAGCTATATTTGCCTCAGTTGGGTTAATCTTCACTTTTTTCCATTTTCTCATTTTGCCTGCTTTAAACTTCTAAAAACCTCATATGCATCAGTCTAGGACTTTAGAGAGTTTATAGATCAGATTGTTGGTTGTAAAGCCAGCTATTACCTCTGATAAAAGAAAATTGGTGGGAAGCTTCTCAATGTGTTCTCACCACCCCCTGAAAGATTAGGTTTCGCCGTAGGTCAAGCAACTCGAAGAATAAGCGCGGGTATAGCTTGCTCTAATTACCTAGAATTCGTATATGGTTGAGTTTTTGTAAAGCAGCTTTGTTTGATAATTGGCATCGATTTAAAACAGTCTCCCTGAAGCAGCTTTTAGTTAAATGTTAAGTATCGTCAACCTATCCTGCACTTGATGTGTCTGTTCCTGAAAACATTTTTAGAAAAGAACAAGCTTATATACCACTCTATTCAGCCTTGTTCAGTTGTGGAAAGAAATCATTGTAAAAGGAATCCTTCACCTTATAGGTGGAAACATGTCAATCCTTCGGTGGGGAAGGATTCTCGAGGTGGACATCAGAAAGTATACAAGGACATTTTCAAGAGGAGGTTTTTCAATTTTTCTTGGAAAACGTAAAAATGTCCTAGACTTTGATTATGCTGATGGTTTAAGCATCCTGGGTGAATTTGTTAGCAAAATGAATTAATTTTTTTGAGGTTTTGAGAGTTCAGAGTCCAAGCATAGCTTTGAAAATTGTTTTAAATGACTAAGTTGCTAAGACTGGGACTAAGTGACTTTGAAGAGGTGATCCTGGGTAACGAGAAGGTCGATCAAGTGAACAGCTTCACTTATATCAGATCAGATGCTCAAATACAGGTTGAAAATATTGATCGGATGTGCATTTTCTCTAATACAAATAGCATTATTAGTAAAGTGAGTGGGTGCAGTGAAGATGCTAAAAATAGATTAGCCAAGGCCCAGTTTTTTTTTTCACAGTTGAAAAATGTTTGATAGAATAGGAAGATAAGTGCGAACCAAGATTAGAATATTTGAAATTACTATGGTCAAGTGTGATTCTGAAGCCTGGGCGCTCCGAAAGACGGAGGAAGACTTATCAGATATGTCCCAGGGAAATTGTCTACGGATTGTTATGGGTATCCGTCTGACTGACCGTATTTCAAACAGTAAGCTGTAGTAAAATATGGTTCAATCCTGCTTTCTAGGGCTATATTGAAAGAAAGGTTGAGATGCCCAGATCACGTTCTGCAGATAAAGAATGATAGATTGGCAAAGAACGTCCTAGTCGGCCAACCATGTTAGGCCAAACGAAAAGTAGGTTTTCGCCAAATGAGATGGGAGGAGATGGAAAAGAAAGATTTAAGGGAATTGGGAGTTTCTTTAGATGGTATAAAGAGGGGGTATTTGAATAGACAGGGGTTAGAGGCAGAGGAGTGTGCACAGCCATGCACCAAGCCTCAAGCGGCTGCGTGCTGCAGTGAGTTGTTGGTAGTAATAGTGATAAGTAAGGCTTTTGTTTATTTAATCTTTAACATAACACAAAGATAATATTTATGCTACAACTCCGTACTTCTATTTATATCTGTATTTGAAAAGGGGATACAGCGAATTTTGGAAAAAGAAAAATAGAAAGTTCAACCGATATGGGTAGAGTGTATTTCGTTTAATAGGATAGGCTCTAAATACAATTATGAAAAAAAGTGTTACATAACATCTTTTGAGGACATGCATCCGATTTTGCATTCCTCACTTATTCTATTGATTGTTAACGCTGTTTCTATGATATTTGTGATGAACGAAGACACTAGGTTTGGGGTATCTAAAAAGTTTTGATTGGAAATTTACGCCTTCTAAGTGTTTCCTGATTTCCTTTAGTCCTAAATGAAAGAGTTGACTTGAACACTGTGGGCTTGGGTGAGCATTTACTCTCAAATTAACAGTGGGACTATTTGTCAACAAAATTGTGGCTCAATTTTTCTTCTTCTTATTGGCTTAAAATTTTACAATGAAACACAAAAAAGCTAGTTAGGTTTGAAAAGGTGGTGTTGTTTTGCTTCTCTTTTTGGCATACGCTTAAGGAATAATGGTATTGCCGTGCGAAAATAGCCAAGACCAGTTAAATAAAAGGAAATTTTTTTTTTTACCTCGAAACTATATTATTTTTTTTTTTTACCTCGGAATGAAAGTGATGTTTCTATTTCGGTTATGTTTGCTTGTAGGGACTTGAAGTTTCAAGATTTCACTAGAAAACCTTTTTTTTTCGTGAGAATAGATTTTGGTCTTTGAAAATAGTACCAAAAATTTCTATTCTAATTAGACCCAAAACGTGCACATTTTTATTGAGCTTGGGCTTCCCAATCAAAATTAAAATACAAAATAATGATTCTCTAGAGAATCTCCTTTTTTTCAAAATATATCTTTTCCCTTCATTAATTCTTTTCACTAATTCAACTAAAGAAATCTAAAAAAAAGTTTTGCGTCACTAAAATTCATTTTTGAAGTTAGTTCAATAAAATATCTGTTGAACCTGTGGAACCAAAATTTTTCTCATAACATAAAAGCTTTATCAGATAGATCAATACGACGAATATTGGGTTAGAGGTTAATTATTTTTGTTTCTTTTTCGTTTTTTATTAGATGAAGTTCTCTCAGGAATACTTTAAATATTTTTTTTACATATTTGTTGATATCATTTTTTATATACGGCTTATTATTTATGACAAAGCTTTACATTTTATTATTTTGAACAATCTCTTTGTTCAGTTTGTTTCTTCCCTCTCTCTCCATTTATTCCTTTTTCCTCCCATTTCCAATTTTGATGTTTCTTCCCTTTTCAGTTTCTAGTCGAACCCTTTATTACCTATTACTTTTAAACGTATTTAATTTTTGATTAAACTTGAGTTAAAATTTAACTTTAATTAAAATAAACTTTTTACTTTTAAAATAAATCTTGTGTCATCAAACGAATTCTTTATATAATTTCAGAGAAGGTCAAGGCTTGAAAAGCTATTTCATTATTCAGTTATATTATATTATCCCCTACTTTTACCAAAACGGTACCGATGATTCATAGATACATTCACCGAGATTCTTGTAAAATTGAATTTCTCATATCAATTCATAAGTTGGAAAATTTACAGTTATACCTCGTTATTTACAGTTATACTAAAGTTGTACTTCGTTCATTAGTGTTACGAGGACGCGCGAACTTTCAAGAAAGGACAAAATATGACCATGGTACTGTTTATTGTAGTTGTATACCCATTATGATTCTTTTTTGATGTGCGTGTAGTTGAAGGTTCCGTTATCTAAGTAACATACAGTTATGTGACATTGACCGTGAATCTAATTTCAAAGAATCGTTATGATCTGATTGCCACAATGTTCTAAATTAAAAAAAAAAATCACGTATCTACTGTTCTTGGTATGGATGGTTACAGTTAAGAATTTCGACATCAAGAAAGGTAATGGGAAAAGAGAACTTACATCCCCTCCCTAAAACGTTCACTTTGTAGGAAATTGATCTAAAACTATAGAACTTTGTGTTCTGTTAATTATAATAATTCATTTTGATTTTTTACAAAATGAATGGACGTAGATTGACCCATTTTGTTTGCTTCTTCCCTCCAGAAAGCTCATCTCCGCCCTTAAAAAAAGTCAGTCTTAGCTCCTCCCTCAGTCTGCAGGTATGGGTAAAACCCTGTCCCTAGAGCGTTTTGCTTGCCCAAGTACTTTTTGCCCAATTGGGCAAGAATTGTTTGCCCAATTCGTTGAAAAGTCCTTGAAAACCTTGAAACCTTTTGCGTGAAAACAAAACAAGCATATCAAACCTTTGGTAGGTATAAGCTTGAGTCTGGGGGCCATGGATAGAGTAAATATAGCAGAAAAGAAATCTGAAGTCTCTTAATACAAATAATGGAAAAGCTAGTTAGAAAATTTCATTGTGTCACAATAAGTAGAGCCCGCGCCAAAGTAAAGCAGTGCCATCTTCATAAGGGTAATGATCGTGCTTCCACTTCCAGTGACGTTGGGTCTTGTGTTCAGTGTAAAAGGACTCGTGACCATTGCTCGTGCTTGGACAAAAATATTCGGAGCTGCGAAAGTAAATTGTAATTTGTTGTGGATAGCAAACTTTGGTAGCACTGTCTTGGTTTTGTAGGGAGGGTGTCATTTTGCCACCTGAAAAGATGTCCATTCATTTTTGAGCCACAAAAGATGATTTCTTCGGCAATTGTTATAAATAAGGATATTGTGTAAGTTGAATTTGTGCAATTTGCAAGAAAGCCTTAGACTTTTTTTCTAACAGAAAAAAAAAAAATCCGTACTTCAGTAAAATGATGATGGCCATATTCCCTCTCGATAATTAAATTTAGAATAGTCTTCCGAGCTCGTATGTTCTGGTCTTAACGTGAATACCAACGCACAGGTTGCCATCAAACGCAAAGATTAACGCCTTTGCAAGTGGAAGCATGGCAATCACCTTTATATAGATAGCGCTGTTTTTTTAAATTTTCTTTTCTTATACGTTCACTCTATACATGGGCTTATAAGGATTGAAACAGGTAGAAAAATATGTCCTCCATTAAAAAAAATGGAATGTTTATAAGTAAAAATAAAATTTGACTTAGAATAGGTCTCAAAACGTGGTAACCAACTTGACAAGACCTACAGTCCAAGAGAAACATACAAGCCTATAGTTATTCATTTATCAGGCATATTTTATTGGGCATAAAATATTTTATTAAGTATATTCTTAGACCGCCTTGTTATCACCTAATGAAAGAGCTTAAAAATATTTAATATGTGTTACAACTGATAGTAATCAGAGTTTTGTTTTCTAAATTTTTTATGACACATCCATCTCCCCCCGCCTTTTCCCACAATTTGGATTCTTACATCTCTTTAGTTGGTGACTGTCTAATCATAGCAAGGATAGGAATAATTTCTTAAGATTGAAATTAGAGCCACACAGTACGTTAACACGCCAAAAACGTTATGTGTCAAGTTTTGTGGAGAATGTAGTCAGTAGGAGAAGCTACAACGATTGTTCTCCTTATATTAACTCTAACTAAGACCAAATTGTTTGTAAAACTGATAAGAAAGTAAACTCACGTTTGCCTTGGAGAAAAACTAATGAACACCATCTAGGATTACCAAGAAAAATGGTACATTTAATTACAAAGAGAATAAGGTGGATACAATGATTTTCTTCATATCTCTTGCTTTTGTAACATGGTAAGAATTTAAAATAAGTATTTTGTGAAAAACCCACAATCAATGTATCTGTGCGATTTTTTTTTTACTTGTAGTTTCAGATTTTGCAAATTTATAGTGAACATTCTCTAATTTACGTTGAACCTTGAAAGTTTCTGTTCTTCGCCTTCTATTCTGTATAATCACCCAAACCTAAAATTTTGATTAGTAAGGGGAATCCATACTTTAAATTCCTCTTTCAAAATTACTGCACTAACGATTTTAAGTGTTTCTTTACTTCAATTTCTACTCTATACATGGGTTCAAACTCAATATTTCGCTTAGTAAGGGAGGAAGGGAGCACGGGCTACAAAATGAACATAATGCTAACAAAGTTTTGTTTTCTTGAATTTACTTGAATTAACCTTCCTAGCATAGGTTATTTTCTCCCTGAGACAATCTTTAAGGCGTTACTTCGAAAATATGTCGTATATATATGGGGAAAACGAGGAAGTGAAAGCTTTTTTTCTATTCCTTATTCCATATTCGAAAATACGGGGAAATTAGACCGACCGAAATGAGACCGACCCCCATAAAATATGGGGAAATGAGACCGATCGATCATATGGAATTATCGAATATTTTCATTTTCGAAAATATGGGGAAATGATACTGACCGAAATGAGACCGACCCCCATAAAATATGGGGAAATGGCACCGATCGACCATATGGAAATATCGAATGTTTCCATATTCGAAAACATAGGGAAATGAAACCGACCGATATGAGACCGACCCCCATAAAATATGGGGAAATGAGACCGATAGACCATATGGAAATATCGAATGTTTTCATATTCGGAAACATAGGGAAATGAGACCGACCCCCATAAAATATGGGGAAATGAG
Organism: Artemia franciscana; assembly: GCF_032884065.1. Classification (NCBI taxonomy): domain Eukaryota; kingdom Metazoa; phylum Arthropoda; class Branchiopoda; order Anostraca; family Artemiidae; genus Artemia; species Artemia franciscana. The sequence goes on along the minus strand of NC_088880.1, from coordinate 3,309,339 downwards.
ACCGATCGACCATATGGAAATATCGAATATTTCCTTTTTCGAAAGTATGGGGAAATGAGACCGACCGAAATGAGACCGACCCCCATAAAATATGGGGAAATGACACCGACCGACCATATGGAAATATCGAATATTTTAATGTTCGAAAATATGGGGAAATGAGACCGACCCCCGTAAAATATGGGGAAATGAGACCGATCGACCATATGGAAATATCGAATGTTTCCATACTCGAAAATATGGGAAGACGAGACCGACCGAAATGAGACCGACCCCATAAAATATGGGGAAATGAGACCGACAGATTATATGGAAATATTGAATATTTCCATGTTCGAAAGTATGGGGAAATGAGACCGACCCCCATAAAATATGGGGAAATGACACCGACTGACCATACGGAAATATCGAATATTTTAATGTTCGAAAATATGGGGAAATGAGACCGACCCCCATAAAATATGGGGAAATGAGACCGATCGACTATATGGAAATATCGAATGTTTCCATACTCGAAAATATGGGAAAATGAGACCGACCGAAATGAGACCGACCCCATAAAACTTGGGGAAATGAGACCGACCGATTATATGGAAATATCGAATATTTCCATTTTCGAAAGTATGGGGAAATGAGACCGACCGAAATGAAACCGACCCCCATAAAATATGGGGAAATGACACCGACCGACCATATGGAAATATCGAATATTTCAAGTTCAAAAATATGGGGAAATGAGACCGACCCCCATAAAATATGGGGAAATGAGACCGACCAAGTGAATATCTCTATGCTCAACATTTCGTTTTACAATTAGAAGAAACGAAAGACTTTGCCACTTTCATTGGAAATTTGTTTTACTTTTAGGCTCTATTAAAGAGGGAAATTTACATCAACACTTTGAATGAATTTTTCAATGAGCTGTCACTGGAAAATAATCCAGTGAATAATCCGGAAGCACGTTATTATGTGAATTACTCGAAAAGCTATTTATTTTTTGTGTGTATAAATATGCTAGTTTCAATTATATTAGTTTAGTAATGCTACTGATGACGATTGCTGTATATGTGATTGAAACACCTGGACTTTTGTACCTGTTTTTTTCACTGTCTAAATAAATGGATTTATCCCCATTTGAAAAAAAAATTGTTTTTTCACGATCATAGCTATTCACCCTTCTCGTTACATTAATTTAAGAAAGAATTCGAAAAGAATAAAATTGAATTTACGCTGAAACACTAGAATACGCGGGGGAATACTCAGAGAAGCTGTTGTTCTAGTTCATAAATCTGACACTTTCGTATAGAGTAGAGGAATTTTTAGCTGTTTCAAACTCTTTTTTTTCACCTATTCCTTCCAACTGATAATCACTAAAGAAAAAATCGAAAAAAGTTGTGTTTGTTGATCGTGAAAATTGTGTTGGGGATCGACGCTATCCCCATACTGATAAAGTGATACGGTTTCGTTATTACGTTGTCAAAGAGAAAACGTTCCAGAAACATTCCAAAAACGTTGACAGAAACAAGCTCTGTTGCACCGCTGTCAACGCTCGTCACTATTCGAAGGTTTGAACCACAGACAAATTGGCCCTATTCCAGTTCAGTGCCACTAATACTATTAATTAAGTACCGCTCATACTTCTTTCTGATTCTAAATTCTTTCTGATTAGCTCTTCTGTGTGGAATTTTGAGCCAGTGAAGGAATCGAAATACTTTTGAGGCTCGTGGTTTTTTATAGGTAGACCCTCTAGTTCTATGCGTAAACTTTTGCGATAGTATCCACTCCTTCTACAGAATTCACAGAGAACTTCAGTTGGCATAGCTGTCTGGATTTTCTTAATATATATATTACATTCAAGGGATAGCAAGTGGCCACATTTATCACAACTGTAATAAAGTGATTGCGTTGTACTCTGCGCAGCAACAAATTTAGTAATAGAGGGTTTCACTGATTCTTTGGTATACCAGCCAAAGTCTTCAATAGGGTAAAAGAAGATAAGTCGCGGGAATATGCACTCTTCATATTTACATTGTCAGTTTGTTGTGTGCCACCAGAGGTGGATACAGAAATATTGTCCAGGGGCACCAACAAAACTTGGGCCCCTTCATTAGTATTAATACTAATACATATGATACATATATATATATGTATATGTATATATATGTATATGTATATATATATATATATATATATATATATATATATATATATATATATATATATATATATATATATATATATATATATATATATATATATATATATATATATATATATATATATATATATATATATATATATATATATATATATATATATATATATATATATATATATATATATATATACATACATATATATATATATACATACATATATATATATATATACATACATATATACCTATATATACATATATATATATATATATATATATATATATATATATATATATATATATATATATATATATATATATATATATATATATATATATATGTATATACATATATATATATATATATATATATATATATATATATATATATATATATATATATATATATGTATATATATACATATACATATATATATATATATATATATATATATATATATATATATATATATATATATATATATATATATATATATATATATATATATATATATATATATATATGTGTTTGTATTGTCTGTCTGTGTCTGTCAGGTGACGTCATGTTTCTGTGTCGACTGACGTCATGAAGTTAGTTGTCGTCATTTTTGCTATGCCGGTGACGTCATTAAAGATATTTAAGACATATATGTTCACGTAGAAATCTATTAATGTTTAAGTTTAAAATGACTGACGAACTTACAATGGCAAAAGCCGATGAAGATGCTCAAAGAGTCTATGCCAAAAAACTTGCTGCTGATAGAGAAAGTCAGAAAAGAAAGCGTGCCGAGGAATCAAAAGAACAGCAAGGAAACAGGCTTGAAGCTAAAGAACGCAAAACCGCGCAGTTAGATGAAGATCCACCTGGACAGCGAGAGTCAAAACATATCAAAACTGAAAATGATAGCGATGATGATTGGGTTTGGGATTTTGACTTGGATAAGGTCATCAATGCCTACCAGATTTTAGTTAAAAAAACAAAGGTTCGGCGATATGTATTTCATAGTGAAGCTGAAAAATAAAGAAGAAAAAGAAAACTGAAAAAAGAAAAAATGTAAAAAACTAAAAAATACTAAAAAGAAAAAACACTCAAAGAGAAATTACAGACCGGGACACAATTGCGACCGGGACAGAGGGAATATAAATAACGACCGGGACACTCAAAGAGAAATTACAGACTGGGATACCGGGACATAAATGACGACCGGGGACACAGGGAATATAAATGACGACCAGGACACAGGTATTTAAGAATATCGTTCAAAGACAAATTTTTAATTGTAAGAAGACCGTTGAAAGAGAAATTTCTAATTGTAAAATGACTGAAGAACCTACAATGGCAACACCCGAGGAAGCTGCTCAAAACGAATGTATTCAAGCCGAAGTAGCTGAGTTGGTAAAGCGTTATGTTTCAGGTTCTAGGTCCGAGAGGCTCCAGGCTTGAACCTTGGCTTTAGCATTAATACAAAAGAAGAAAAAAACTAAAAAAGGTAAAAACTACAAAAAAACTAAAAAGAAAATATATATATATATATATATATATATATATATATATATATATATATATATATATATACACATATATATATATATCTTCTATATATATATAAATAAGTTGTCTGTCAGGTGACGTCATGTTTCTGTGTCGACTGACGTCATGAAGTTAGTTGTCGTCATTTTTGCTATGACGGTGACGTCATTAAAGATATTTAAGACATATATGTTCACGTAGAAATCTATTAATGTTTAAGTTTAAAATGACTGATGAACTTACAATGGCAAAAGCCGATGAAGATGGTCAAAGAGTCTATGCCAAAAAACTTGCTGCTGATAGAGAAAGTCAGAAAAGAAAGCGTGCCGAGGAATCAAAAGAACAGCAAGGAAACAGGCTTGAGGCTGATAGAGAAAGATAGAACAGAAAGCGTGCCGAGGAACTACCAGAGCAACGTGAAAGCAGACTTGCTGCTAAAAGAGAAAGTGAAAAAAGAAGGCGTGCCGAGGAATCACAAAAACAGCAAGAAATCAGGCTTGCTGCTGATAGAGAAAGTAAGAAAAGAAAGCGTGCCGAGGAATCACAAGAACAGCAAGAAACCAGGCTTGCTGCTGATAGAGAAAGTAAGAAAAGAAAGCGTGCCGAGGAATCAGAGCAACCTGAAAGTTATCGCCTGGCATTCAGGTACAGCCCAGTCGATGATTATAGCTTGAGTAGATGTGTTCAAATCGGGACAATGTCTAAAATTTGTCCCTATTGCAAGGCCTTGAAATTCAATGGTGAAACAATGGGAATGTGTTGCGCCTCAGGAAAAGTTAAACTTCCTCTATTGGCTGCACCACCAGAGCCATTGAAGACTTTCCTTACTGGAACTACGTCAGAATCTAAGCGTTTTTTTGTCACAAATAAGAAAATACAACTCATGTTTCCAAATGACGTCGTTTGGAGCCCAAATCGAAAATCCAGATCAATTTATGTCTACTTTCAAAGTAAAAGGGCAAATTTATCATAGAGCAGGGTCCCTTCTACCATTCTCAGGCGAGAATCATAAATTTTTACAATTGTACTTCATCAGTGATAGAAATTCTGAATTGAATGCACGTTGCGAAATTTCTCCCAACGTTGAAAGGACAATCGTTTCCCAATTGCAACATCTTTTCACGAAAATAATAATTTAGTGCGTCTGTTCAAAACAGCCATCGATTTGATGCCTACTGATACGCATAAAATTGTTACTTCCGCTGACAAAACGCCTCCTGGCCAACATGTGCGTAGATACAATGCTCCAACTATTGACGAAGTGGCAATCGCTATGGTCGGTGATCAGTTTTTACCTCGAGATATTATTCTTCATAAGCGAAACGCTCAGTTGTTAAGAATTGCTGAAACTCATCGATGCTACGATGCCCTACAATATCCTATCATTTTTTGGGATGGAGCCGACGGCTATCACTTTAATATTAAATTGATGAATCCAGCCACTAACAAAGAAATGAATAAGAAATGCAGTGCAATGCATTATTATTCCTATAGACTAATGGTTCGTCAGGATGAAGAAAATTATATTTTAAAATGCCGTGAATTGTTTTACCAATTTGTCGTTGATATGTATGCTAAAATTGAATCAGAACGTTTGCTATATATCCGCCTGAATCAGACCAAGCTCCGCTCTGAACAATACATTCATTTGCGAGATGCAGTTATAAATGACGGTAATTCTTATTCCTCGCATTCCCATGATTCCAACTGATCTGCCTTTTCAATTTAAAAGATTGCAATTCCCAATTCGATTAGCATTTGCAATCACCATTAACAAAGCTCAAGGTCAATCATTAGAAAAATGTGGTATAGATCTTAATACTGATTGTTGTTCCCATACGTTGCATGTTCGAGGGTCGGTAAACCTGACAATCTATTTATATGCAGCGACAATTGGACAGCGAAGAATGTTGTATATTCGCAAGTTTTACGCAGTTAATTTGTATTGTATCTATCTATCTATCTATCTATATAAAAACGAGTTGTGTGTATGCATGTTTGTTTGTTTGTAAAAAGAGCGTTTGCATATGACTTCATTATTAGTACATACGGCTTTGTATATGCACAGACAATGGGAAAGCCAAGAATGTTGTATATTCGCAATTTTTACGTAGTTTAACTCCTGCAGACGAAATGAATGCTTGCCTGAAAAATTCTAATGTATGGGCACACGTAAAAATATTAAAATTAACTACAAATATGCGTGTCCGATTGCAAAACGATGACTCTGGTCAAACATTTTCAGATCAATTGCTGGCAATTGGAAACGGAAAGCTCCCAGTAGTGGGAAAGCCAAGAATGTTGTATATTCGCAATTTTTACGTAGTTTAGCTCCTGCAGACGAAATGAATGCTTGCCTGAAAAATTCTAATTTATGGGCACACGTAAAAATATTAAAATTAACTACAAATATGCGTGTCCGATTGCAAAACGATGACTCTGGTCAAACATTTTCAGATCAATTGCTGGCAATTGGAAACGGAAAGCTCCCAGTAGTGGGAAAGCCAAGAATGTTGTATATTCGCAATTTTTACGTAGTTTGAAACACATATATAAATCTATCTATATTCACAGGTGGGATACAGGGACACAACTACAATGGCGCGTAACTAATATGGCGCGTAACGACTTACGCGCGCGGGGGGCTTGGGGTGGCACGAAGCGCCACCCCAACAGCTAGTTTATATATATATATATATATATATATATATATATATATATATATATATATATATATATATGTATATAACACACGTGTGGTTTTAGGACGGGAAATCGCCCCTCTCCCCTTTGAAGAATCTATACTTCTATGATTGTTCATATATTTCCTTGTATTTTATTCAAAAATCATTTGTTTTTGGAGATTTATCCCTCCTTATTATTTGGAAAAAAATCATACGCTTATGCCTGATCAAATATGTGTAGACGGGGCTTGCATATTTATTTTTAAATTTCTGACTTTGTTTTTTAGCTCTTGGTGAATATACCGACCGTTTTGTCTTATGTCCTCCTGAGGCTATGGAATGGAATTTCAGAAGATTCAGAATTCTTGAAGGAATATTAGAATATGATCCAGATATTGTTGTTATGCAAGTAAGTCGATTGTCAATTTATCCTGTTCCTAAGCTCTTTTTCAAAACTGGTATATTTTTTTGGGGAGAGGGGGATAAATTTACACACAGTATATGAAACAGAGTCTGTCATTGTAGTGTCTTCTTAGTTTATCTTTTTTTTATCCAAATGCTTCATCTATCTTTTTAACGGAAAATAATTTTTTGTAAAATTTCACTTTTGAGGTTGGGCTGTTCCAGGCACTTGGTAGAAAATATCTGCTAAGCATAAAAGAAGGGGAAAAAAGTTGAGAAACTAAAAATTTTGAAGAATGCCATTAGTAGGCATAGAATTTATTTGTGGAATCATCCTCAGTTTTGGGGCTGGGAGTCAACCAAAAACAGATTAAACCTTCATCTATTAAAGCAGGGAAGAAACCAAAGCTCATCCTCATGTGCCTCTGTACTTTGCTGGTTCTGACTTCCCTAGGTTTTATAGAATAACATTTTTTTTCTTACATTCCAAGACTTTAGATGGACATGCAACACCCCTTTAATTTACCATTTAATTAATATTAAATTATTATTCAAATTTCCGTTATTACCATTAAATCACCATTTAATTATAAATACCATTTAAATTGTTCTCGAGAGTAAAAAAGAATCCTTTGGACGTCAGTCAGATATGATAGTGCTCATTGGGTACATTAATTAATTAATTAATACTCATTGGGTAATTAATTAATTAAACACATTTTGGACTTTTTTGGACAAGGGCACTAAGTCATTTAAATTACCATTTAATTGATTTTAACTTACTATTTAAAATTTCCGTTAGTACCAATAAATCACCATTTAATTATAATTACCATTTAAATTGATCTCGAGAGTAAAGACGAATCCTTTGGACTTCAGTCAGACATGATAGTGCTCATTGAGTACATTAATTAATTAATTAATGCTCATTGGGTACATTAATTAATTAATTAATGCTCATTGGGTACATTGGGTAATTAATTAATTAAACACATTTTGGACATTTTTGGACAAGGGCACTATGTCATTTGAATTACCATTTAATTTATATTAAACCTCTATTTAAAGTTCCATTAGTACCATTAAATCATCCTTTAATTATAATTACTATTTGAATTGCTCTCGAGAGTAAAGATGAATCCTTTGGACGGCAGTCAGACATGATAGTGCACTTGGGTACATCCGAAGTTATTCGCTTTGGTTTGATACCCCACAACTGGTCGACAAGATCACTCCAGAGGTTTATACAGCATTCACTCAGATTACGGTGGCTTCAAGAAGTATAGACGAAGATGGGCTAAGTCCTGGCTCGAATTGATTGAACCGTACTTAATTGGTATGAACCGTACTTGCGAGTGATAACAATGAATCCTTTGGACGCCAGATTGTGAAGACGCCGGTTCTAGGCCCCCCCAAGACTGTTTTTTAAGTGCTGTTTTTCATATTTTTCCTCTGTCGGATTGATGTCAGTGTCCCTACGAGTTTGTCTTGTCGCCCTGACAACAGGTGACACAAGAGGAGAAATCTTCTGGGAAGGAGGCGAAGGGATGTACTCGTAAAAGAAAGTCAGTGACAGGATATCAACATTCTATTTAAAAGCACACCCTGTCATGGATGTGCATCCTGTCATGGATGTGCATCCTGTCATGGATGTGCATCCTGTCATGGATGTGCATCCTGTCATGGATGTGCATCCTGTCATGGATGTGCATCCTGTCATGGATGTGCATCCTGTCATGATTACCTCCTGCAGAATCCTCTGAGACGCTCAATGGGAACATTGCGATCTGTTTATCATGTTTTCTTGCACTGCTCTTTGTCGACAGAGGGTTCCAGGTGGCTATGTGGCACTCGCCTTAGATTACTGCTTATCACCTTGCCCGCGAGAAGGATGAATCCAATGGACGCCGATGAGTGAAGATAGTTGGCTCCAGTTTCCCCCAAAGCCTTTTTTAGTACTTATTTTTTTTTTATGTTCCCCCCTGTCGGACTGTTATCAATGTCTTTAAGAGTGTGTCTTGTTGTTCTGACAAACGTTGGCACAAGAAGAGAAATCTCCTCCGAAGGAGGTAAAGGGATGCATTTGTAAAAGACAGTCAGTGACAGCACATTAACATTTCATTTAAAAGTTCCAGTTGGTCTTTGTTATTGTTACATACTGTAATGATAACCTCCTTCGGAATCCTCTGAGACGCTTAACGGGAACATCCTGATCTGGATTCTCCTCGGAAGAAGGTGAAGGGATGCACTCGTAAAAGACAGTCAGTGACAGCACGTCCACATTTCATTTAAAAGTAGCAGTTGGTCTTTGGTATTGTTACATCCTGTCTGGATAAGCTCCTGCAGAATCCTCTGGGACGCTCAACGGGAACATCCCGATCTGTTTACCATGTTTTCTTGCACTGCTCTTTGTCGACAGAGGGTTCCAGGTGGGTATATAGCACTCGCCATAGATTACTGCAAATCAACTTGACCGTGAGAAGGATGAATCCTATGGACGCCAGTGAGTGAAGATAGTGGCTCCAGTTCCCCCTAAGCCTTCTTTTAGTACTTTTCTTATATTCCCCTCTGTCGGACTGTTATCAATGTCTCTAGAAGTTCGTCTTGCTGTTCTGACAAACGTTAGCACAAGAAGAGAAATCTCCTTGGAAGGAGGTGAAGGGAAGCACTCGTAAAAGACAGTCAGTCACTACACATCAACATTTCATTCAAAAGTAGCTGTTTGTCTTTGATCTTGATACATCCTGCCATATTAGCCCTCTGGAGAAAGATCTCGCGGTGTTGTAAAGTAATTTATGGAAGTCAGGAGCGAATCCAGGGGGGCCGGGGACCTCCCTCCGAGATTTTTCTGCTGCCCTCATCTATTTTCTTTTTTTTTTTAAATAAACCTGTCAATTCGGTCAGTTATTGGCGTCCTTGTCATATTCCTGCCCCCAAGATTTTGCTCTAGTTTTGCCTTTATTGGGAGCCCCCAATAAAGAAATGACTGAGTTGAATGAAAAAAAAACAACAACAAAAAAACAACTGATAATCTTTTCCAAAATGCGCATGAAGATCGGTTCTTATTTCACCAAAAATAAGGTGATTTAAGTGTCATACGTAAAACATTCCGGTTATCTACAGAGTATATCTCTAGCTTTTTCGGAGAGTTGAACATTCTTTTTTGCCATCTTTTCAGGGATAATAAAAATCACTCAAAACTTCTAAGAGAAGCTCATCAACAGTATTGAGAATTGGAGTTTATTCATCAAAAAATAAGGTGATTTTACCGCCATATATAAAACATTTTAGTTGTACCTACAGATCCATAAGTGGTATTTTTCTTTCGGAGAAGTGAATATTTTTTTGCCAACTTTTTAGAGGTGGAAATAATTACAAAAAATATCTACGAAAAGATCGTTAACAGTATTGAAGATCGGGCCTCACCCAAATAAAGTGATTTATTTGTCATATATGGAACGTTCTATTTGCACCTACAGATTCATAAGGGATTGAATTATCATTTTGTCGGAGAAGTGAACTTTTTTTCGCCAACTTTTCAGAAATGGAAATAATCGCCTGAAATTTCCAAAAGGAAAGTTCACTAACGATAACGGTAATATTCATATACAATTTCCAATATTTTTAACACCTTTACTACAAATTTCTCGAATGAACTATCTAAGAAAAGCGGTGATGTATTGGTAAAACCACAACGATAACGACTTCATAATTGTGTAATTTATTGAAATCCTGAGAAAAAACGAACTGTTCTTTCTTCTTTTGCGTCACAGCCACGTCCTTGGTAACCGGAATGTGACGTTTTTGATGTCAACACATACGGTTTAATTCTTCAATAAAGATGATTTTTTAATACCTGTGTTAAGTGGAACCTCAAGACACCCGAAAATTTCTCTGCCGTAGGGTATGCTCGTGCTTAGTGAAGGCTTTACTTTGTGGCACTCATTAAGATGACATTAAGATGACATTAAGATCATTAAGATGACACATGGACATGTTTATGTTTTGTGTCTTGCTATTTTAAAGATCTGGGATTTGTCACGGGGAGGGGGTCAAAAACACGAAAAGGATATGTTTTGTGGTTACATTGTTTTCTGCAATATGATTCCTTTAGCTCATTCTCTTTGGTAAATCTCCCCCGTCCGCATTTGTGGGTATATTTATTGAAAGGCAAATACGCAAGAGTTAATTTCTGGGGAAAGGGCGGCAAAACCTTCTATAAAGAGCCAACAGGGTTAGTTTTCAGAATTTGCTAAAAATGGTAAGGGAAACTCATTAAATTCTTTTTTTTTTTGGGGGGGGGGGCATAGACGTGGATGCGGGTTTCATCTATAACCAAGGATTTAACCTTCTCTGTGAGTAGTGGGGGCTTTTAAGGCCGGAAAACATTCCCATCCCTTCGAGTCCCGATCCCGACACTTTTTTAAGCTTCTTCAAGACCCAGGTGCATGTTGCGTCAAAGGGAATGTTTTATAAGAGACGCGGGTGCTTGTTATGTAATGAAAAATATTTTTTAGGAGTTGCAGGTGTCTGCTACGTAATAAGGAGGGTTCACTTTGGTTTTTACGTAATAGGGAGGGTTTAACTTGGTTCTTACGTTTGGAGGTTTGGAGTTTTATGTTTAGGGATTGGGGTGTTACATAATAGGGTTTGTTAGACTCCATTTGTCAAGCAGGGAAGTTTGTTTTAAGATATTTTTTCATGACGTTTCTAAGTATTTCAAAACGTTTTTTAACACATTTCTCTTCAAGACGTTTCAAGACATCCCAATATATTTATTAAAAAAAAAAAACTAAAAAGACGAAAGAATAAAAAAATAAAATTAAAAAACAAGGCATTACAAGAATTCAAAACCTTAAAAAAGAAAACCAAAACTTTGAAACTTAGTAGATATCATGGTCGGAAATTGGACTTGCCTTAATAATCAAATACCTTTGAAAAAACTGCAATAGAACACAAGGGACAATGAGAATCCATATATATATATATATATATATATATATATATATATATATATATATATATACTAGCTGTTGGGGTGGCGCTTCGCGCCACCCCAACACCTAGTTGGTGGGGGCGCTTCGCGCCCCCCCCAAGCCCCCCCGCGCGCGTAAGTCGTTACGCGCCATAATAGTTACGCGCCATTGTAGTTGTGTCCCTATGTCCCACCTGTGAATATAGATATATATATATATATATGGTTTTAACTACGTAAAACTTGCGAATATACAACATTCTTTGCTGTCCCATTGTCTTTGCATTTAAATAGATTGTCAGGTTATCCCCCTGTTTCCCCCGGTGTCCCCGTTGTAGTTGTGTCCCTGTGTCCCGGTCGTCATTTATATTCCCTGTGTCCCGGGTCCCGGTCATCATTTGTATCCCGGTGTCCCGGTCTGTATATACATTCGTTTTTTAGTTTTGTTTTTCTCCTTTATTTTTTTCCTTTTTTTTTCTTTTTTAGCTTATTTAGATTTTTAGATTTTTTAGTTTTTTATTAGTTTTTAGTTTTTATTTCTTTTTAGTTTTTTTGTCCCGGTCGTCATTTATATCCCCCTGTTTCCCCCGGTGTCCCCGTTGTAGTTGTGTCCCTGTGTCCCGGTCGTTATTTATATTCCCTGTGTCCCGGTCGTCATTTGTATCCCGGTGTACCGGTCTGTATATACATTCGTTTTTTAGTTTTGTTTTTCTCCTTTATTTTTTTCCTTTTTTTTTCTTTTTTAGTTTATTTAGATTTTTAGATTTTTTAGTTTTTTTATTAGTTTTTAGTTTTTTTTTCTTTTTAGTTTTTTTGTAGTTTTTACCTTCTTTTTAGTTTTGTTAATTTTTTTTTTTACTTGTGTCCTGGTCGTCATTTATACTCCCTGTGTCCCGGTGCTTTGTTGATTGCTAATCGAACATTCCTTTTGTCCTGGTCGCTTTCTCTTTGAGTGTCGTCATTTATTTTTTTCTTTTTTAGTTCTTTTAGTTTTTACCTTTTTTAGTTTTTTTTTAGTTTTTAGTTTTTTTAGTTTTTTACCTTTTTTTAGTTTTTTTAGTTTTTTAGCTTTTTTATTTTTTTTATTAGTTTTTAGTTTTTTTGTAGTTTTTGCCTTTTTTTTTAGTTTTTTGTCCTGGTCGCTTTCTCTTTGAGTGTCGTCATTTATTAGTTTTTTCCTTTTTTTTTTTAGTTTTTTATTGGTTTTTACCTTTATTTTAGCTTATTTTTCAGTTTTTTCCTTTTTTTTAGTTTTTTTTTATTTTTTATTTTTTTTAGTTTTTTACCTTTTTTTAGTTTTTTTAGTTTTTTTAGTTTTTTAGCTTTTTTACTTTTTTTATTAGTTTTTAGTTTTTTTTTGTAGTTTTTGCCTTTTTTTAGTTTTTTCAGTTTTTTTTTTAGTTTTTTATTGGTTTTTACCTTTATAGTTTTTTTAGTTTTTTAGCTTTTTTATTTTTTTTATTAGTTTTTAGTTTTTTTTGTAGTTTTTGCCTTTTTTTAGTTTTTTCAGTTTTGACGTCACCTAATCCAGTTTTTTCAGGTGACGTCACCTGACACATCCATCCACACATCCATCCACACATCCACAGACAGACAACTTATTTTTATATATATAGATATATATATATATATATATATATATATATATATATATATCTATATATATCTATATATATATATATATATATATATATATATATATATATATATATATATATATATATATATATATAAATAAGTTGTCTGTGTGTGTGTGTGTGTGTCGAGTGACGTCATGTTTGTGTGTCGACTGACGTCATGTTTGTCGACTGACGTCATTATAAGGATTGAGCTGTATGCGTCATGAAGTTGTTTGTTGACTGACGTCATGTTTGTCAACTGATGAAATTACATACCGGGACACAAATGACGACCGGGACACAGGGAATATAAATGACGACCGGGAACCTCAAAGAGAAATTACAGACTGGGACACCCGGACACAAATAACGACCGGGACACAGGGAATATAAATGACGACCGGGACATAGGGACACAACTACAACGGGGACGCCGGGGGCACAGGCGGGATATATAAATGACGACCGGGACACAGGGATTGTTCGAATAGAAATTACAGACTGGGACACAAATGACGACCGGGACACCGGGACACAGGGAATATAAATGACGACCGGGACACTCAAAGAGAAATTACAAACTGGGATACCGGGACACAATGACGACCGGGACACAGGGAATATAAATGACGACCGGGACACAGGGACACATCATTAGAATAATGAGGTATAGATCTGAATACAGATTGTTTTTCCCATGGACAATTATATGTTGCATGTTCAAGAGTCAGTTAACCTGACAATATATTTATATGCACAGACAATGGGATGCGCCTCAGCAACACGTGTGCAAGTTGCTTAATTTTTAACTGCATAAAACTTGCGGATATGGTAATTCCTCTGATATACTCTGGTAATTCCTCAACACGCTTATTTTTACTTTCTCTTTCAGCCGCAAGTCAGGTTTCTCGTTGCTCTCGTAATACGTCGATACACTTTCTTTTGGTAATTTCTCTCTAAGCCACAAGCCTAAGCCCCTCCCCCTAAAGCAACGCGTTTGCAAGGTGCTAATTTTTAGCTGCGTAAAACTTGTAAATATGCAACATTCTTCGCAGTCCCATTGTCTGTGCATATAAATAGATTGTCCGTTTACCGACTCTAGAACATGCAACATATAATTGTCCATGGGAAAAACAATCTGTATTAAGATCTATACCACATTTTCTAACGATTGCTCTTGAGTTTCGTTGGTGGTGATTGCATATGCTAATCGAATTGCAAATTGCAATCTTTTAAATTGAAAAGGCAGATCCGTTGGAATCATGGAAATGCGAGGAAAAAGAACAGTCTCACCCTCGGAAGGCCCTGTCAAGATTGTCACCTCTATTACTCGTAAAGCCGCAAGCCTGGTTTTGCGTTGGTCTGGTGATTCCTCGACACGCCTTCTTTTTTACTATCTCTGTCAGCTGGAAGCCTGGTTTCGCGTTGCTCTGGTGGTTCCTCGACACGCCTTCGTTGACGTAAAGCCGCGAGCCTGGTCCCGCGTTGCTCTGGTGATTCCTCGACACGCCTTCTTTTTACTATCTCTGTCAGCTGCAAGCCTGGTTTCGCGTTGCTCTGGTGGTTCCTCGACGTCATATTGTGACAGACAGCAGATAACAGACAACAGCCAGTACATATATATATATATATATATATATATATATATATATATATACATATATATATATATATATATATATATATATATATATAAATCTAAAGGGAACGGTGTGTGAAAGCACAGAATGGTTGGCCCCCAACCCCCCATTTCACTCTCTGGCTGAAGGGCCAAGTAACGGAGATCAGCACCGCCGGTAGGGTCTGTAAAGTCTAATGGCATATTTTTTACCTTTATATATATATATATATATATATATATATATATATATATATATATATATATATACTAGCTGTTGGGGTGGCGCTTCGCGCCACCCCAACACCTAGTTGGTGGGGGCGCTTCGCGCCCCCCCCAAGCCCCCCCGCGCGCGTAAGTCGTTACGCGCCATAATAGTTACGCGCCATTGTAGTTGTGTCCCTATGTCCCACCTGTGAATATAGATATATATATATATATGGTTTTAACTACGTAAAACTTGCGAATATACAACATTCTTTGCTGTCCCATTGTCTTTGCATATAAATAGATTGTCAGGTTATCCCCCTGTTTCCCCCGGTGTCCCCGTTGTAGTTGTGTCCCTGTGTCCCGGTCGTCATTTATATTCCCTGTGTCCCGGGTCCCGGTCATCATTTGTATCCCGGTGTCCCGGTCTGTATATACATTCGTTTTTTAGTTTTGTTTTTCTCCTTTATTTTTTTCCTTTTTTTTTCTTTTTTAGCTTATTTAGATTTTTAGATTTTTTAGTTTTTTTTATTAGTTTTTAGTTTTTATTTCTTTTTAGTTTTTTTGTCCCGGTCGTCATTTATATCCCCCTGTTTCCCCCGGTGTCCCCGTTGTAGTTGTGTCCCTGTGTCCCGGTCGTTATTTATTTTTTAGTTTTTTACCTTTTTTTAGTTTTTTTAGTTTTTTAGCTTTTTTATTTTTTTTATTAGTTTTTAGTTTTTTTGTAGTTTTTGCCTTTTTTTTAGTTTTTTTAGTTTTTTAGCTTTTTTATTAGTTTTTAGTTTTTTTTGTAGTTTTTGCCTTTTTTTAGTTTTTTTAGTTTTTTAGCTTTTTTATTTTTTTTATTAGTTTTTAGTTTTTTTTGTAGTTTTTGCCTTTTTTTAGTTTTTTCAGTTTTGACGTCACCTGATCCAGTTTTTTCAGGTGACGTCACCTGATCCACGATCCACAGATCCACAGACAACTTATTTTTATATATATAGATAGTTTTTTTTTTTTACTTATGTCCTGGTCGTCATTTATACTCCCTGTGTCCCGGTGCTTTGTTGATTGCTAATCGAACATTCCTTTTGTCCTGGTCGCTTTCTCTTTGAGTGTCGTCATTTATTAGTTTTTTCCTTTTTTTTTTTAGTTTTTTATTGGTTTTTACCTTTATTTTAGCTTATTTTTCAGTTTTTTCCTTTTTTTTAGTTTTTTTTTATTTTTTATTTTTTTTAGTTTTTTACCTTTTTTTAGTTTTTTTAGTTTTTTTAGTTTTTTAGCTTTTTTACTTTTTTTATTAGTTTTTAGTTTTTTTTGTAGTTTTTGCCTTTTTTTAGTTTTTTCAGTTTTTTTTTAGTTTTTTATTGGTTTTTACCTTTATAGTTTTTTTAGTTTTTTAGCTTTTTTATTTTTTTTATTAGTTTTTAGTTTTTTTTTGTAGTTTTTGCCTTTTTTTAGTTTTTTCAGTTTTGACGTCACCTAATCCAGTTTTTTCAGGTGACGTCACCTGACACATCCATCCATCCATCCACAGACAGACAACTTATTTTTATATATATAGATATATATATTTATATATATATATATACATATATATATATATATATATATATATATATATATATATATATATATATATATATATATATATATATATTTATATATATATATATATATATATATATATATATATATATATATATATATATATATATATATATATATATATATATATATATATATATATTTTGAATCAATAAACATTAGTTGTACTTGGGTGTATTGAATTATTATTTTCTCCGAAAAAATGATGTGGCATTACCCTGCTGGTTTGATAGTAAATTTGCTAATCGATTTATATATTGATATGAAATTTGGAGAAATAGACTGAACTTCGAAAGAGACCGAAATGTATACGACTTCAAAATAAAAATCAGTTATATAATTATTTTGCTTTTAACAACCATTGGAAAAAAATACAAAAGTATAAGGGATTAGGATATAAGTAAAATAGCTTATTACTTAAATAGAATTATTTAACTAATTTGAAAAATTCATCTCACCCGCTTATTGTAACACAATATTTAGTTAAATAAGTAGTGGAAAGTTAAAACAGGATTTGATATTAATTGCTTTTCCGACAACGTGGGGAATGAGAATCTTGAATGGAACAAAATGATTAGCTTTAGATAAAAATGAATTGTTTGGCACTTTATGGGGCTGGAGTGGCGCTTCCCACCACATCAACACCCAGTTGGTGGGGGCGCTTCACGCCCCCCCAAGCCCCCACGCGCGCGTAAGTCGATACGCGCCATATTAGTTATGCGCCATTGTAGTTGTGTCCCTGTGTCCCACCTGTGAATAGATCGTCAATCGTCAAGTTTTCTACTGTTTTAAAAAGTAGAGTTAAATAGTGTTAAAGTAGAGAGAAAGAGTCAAACTTTAGCGTAAAGAGTGGGGCGTTGATGAGGAAGCAGCCCCTTTCATATACGAAGTAATTTTTGTTCGTTTTAAGTTTTAATGCCGCTCCTTACTTTCCGTTAAAAAAACTTGTTTTTTTTTTTAATTAATAGCGTATCAAAGTATAGCAAAGGTATATTGCGTTATTGTGCACGCGTGAAAGAGGAGCCCATGAAGAAATGTTCCAAATGTTTTTTTTAAAATGGAGAATGTAGGAACAGGGTTGCCATTTTATGTCAAAAGGACATATTCCCATGAGCCGGAACACAATGACATTAAAGTGCCCAAAAGAAATAAATTTTTGAAATTTGGGGCATGAAAAGGCACAGAAGGGACAGATTGTGTAAATTAATGACATAAAACGAAACATTTCCCAACTGGGTGTATATTTTGGTAGAAATAACTTGTTAGTTTTTACCAAAGTAGTGCTTTTCTTATTTTTTCTAGCATCCAGGTTTTGCCAGAGATGTGCAAATGATTTTGTTAAAAGTAAAGGTATTTACATGTTTACACGAGTTTTGTGCTTACATACAAGTCATTGTGTATGAATGTTTATATATATATATATATATATATATATATATATATATATATATATATATATATATATATATATATATATATATATATATATATATATATATATGTTTTCGTTATATTTGATGTCAAACGGCCGGCTTGAAATAGGTTTACAAAATGTCTTTTGGTTAGTAATACAACTGATGAAAATAGGCTAACCTCTAGTTTTTTAGATTGTAAGATGGTCACATTTTAGCTAAAAATGACACATTTTTGGATGCTCAGGGGACATATTCATGGACCAAAAAGTTGGCAACCCTGAGCAGAAACCCTTCTTACTGTATAGATGCCTATGCTGCGGTCTATAGCAAAGAGTGCTGGTAACTTATTTGAGTGGAAACTGGCGCGAGTGTTAAAAAAAACATCACCCACCTCCATCTAGCGTTTGGTGCTTCTTGACGTTTGGTGTCAATGCAGTAATAAGGCAAAACGACTGTGATTCGATTAATTGGCAAAATTATTGCAAGAGCAAGGAAAAAAAAATCACGAAACGCCAAGTGCTAAATGGCGTTTGGTTATTTTCATTTACATTATCGCCAGTTTCCACTCTGATAGGGTACTTATACTTTCTGGTCTATAGTTTAAAGTTAAACTAACACGCGGTCGGGTAACTATATATTGTTTCCTACGTCTGATTACATCCGGGAAGTCAAAGTAAATTAATAATTCTTGCCAAACCGAAATTCTGCGTCAAGTTCAAGAACAAGAAGTTTTGGCAGTTGTTTTGTATGTCCAGTAGGCATCTGTAGTTAATTTCCTTTTAGTAAATACTTTTTGCTAAATTATACTTATACTTTACTATAATACTATTTGAATTATAGTTTTACTTATGTAATTTTTTATAATACTATTAAAATAATACTTTTACTTTTGATTTCCTATTAGTTAATAAAAAAGCAAATTTGTTCAACTGAAAGTAAGGAGCAACATTAAAACTTAAAATGAAAAGAAATCTATTACGTATATGAGAAGGTTCGCCCCTTCGTCAATACCTCGCTCTTTACGCTAAAGTTCAAATTTTTGTTCTAATTCTTTGAGAATGACCCCTGAATCACAAAGACCGTTTAATTCTCTTCAGACTTGTGTGATTCAGACCTCTGCTCACTTCACACCCGACCTGCGTTTATAATGATGGTTGTGTTTAAGCTCACTTTTAGATGTTTGATACGAATAAGAGGAGAGGATGGATTTTCATATCGAAAAGCGACCTTGTGGAATTTCGGTAAAAAAAAAAAAAAATGAGGCATCAGTTCAACCTCTGAAAAAATAGATGAATATTCAGATCAGCACACTTACAGCCCAGTTTTTGAAGCATAAAAGTAACTTATTTATTATCTACCATTATTATTATTATTTATTATAATTTTAATTATTTATTAGTTCCGTCTAAAAGTAACTTGTTTTCTTGGAAAGTTAAACTTCCTTAGTATGATTCAATTTCCCTAGATCTAAAATAGGTTTGGAGGCTAATGGCCGAGAATATATTCAGGATTTTTTTCTTTTTTTTTTAGGGGGGAGGGGTACATAAAACCTTTAAAAGCGCATTGAAAATTAGTCCACATTTTCTTTTGTTAAGTTTTTACGAGTCGGACAAAAATTTTATGGGAAGGGGCCAAAACCCCCTCCTCCCCTGGATACGGCCTTCCCCATGGTTTTTGGGAGATTTGGCCTTTAGGGATGTAAACTTCCAGGATTTTCACTTTTGTTATTTTCTTTCTTTCTTTATTTATAGCTGGAAAAAGACCTATTTTCTATTGTTAATTCCAAATATGTGTATACTGTTTGTTTTGGCCTTATTGAAGGGGTCAAATTTATAAAGAAATGTCATTGGCTGAAGCGCAGCGAAACTCTTGGGAGAAGGTGTGGTTTTATTTAATGAAGATATACATTAATACCTTTTAAAACTCAGGAGGGGAGGCAATTTTGCTTCTTTTTTTTTCAGTGAAATACCTAAAAAGTATTTTGCAAAATCTAGAGGAGCAATTAACCCCTACTCTACCTCGCAATCGGTGCCCATGGCTATTGGGAATTACCTTTTTTCATAGATAGTTTCTGATCTAGATTGTTTCTAATTGGTAAATTCTTACTTATGAAAAGTAAATATCTAGAATTTATTCTATTTTAAAGTCAAGTATAGTACCGTCTAGTGTAGTAATAAATAATGTTATTAATCCCTCTGGAATATTAAAATTGAATATATAGAACTAAATCTTTATTCACTAAAATGAAAAATCTAGATTTTTTTTTCTACTATTTGAAACCTAAAGTGGTGTTCCCCATAATATTTTCGACCAATTGGTAAAAACAACTAAAATTGTGTACTTATTTTACAGCAATTTTGCAAGTTTTTTCCCAATATTTTTACCAGAATTTGAAAAATTGTAAAAAATAGAAAATGTATGAAACTCTAGAACAGCATAAAGTAAGCATAAACACTTCAAATTTAAATATACATAAAATACTTAAATGGTATAGGTAAAAAATAATATTAAAAAACAAGAATTGACATATCATATAAGTCAATTAAGTCCAAACAAGGGAAAAAAGAAGGGATTATAATCTCATTTCTTATTTTTTATTTGCTTTTAGCAAGTTTTCTTAGGTATACATTTGCATTAATTTTTCTGTTTTTCAGGAAGTGGATCATTTCAACTTTTTTGCTAAAACGATGTCAACTCAAGGTTACGACGGCTATTTCTTCCCTAAACCTGATTCTCCTTGCGTCTACGTAAAAGGTAACAACGGACCTGACGGCTGTGCAATATTTTATCGCAAATCCAAATTTGAATTAATCAAAACTGCTACGCGAACAGTTGAAGTGTGGCATGTCCAAAGCAACCAAGTCCTTATCCTTCAAGTTTTACGGCATATTGCAACAGGTCGCGAAATTTGTGTCGCAACCACACACCTTAAAGCAAAACAGGGGGCGTTACTATCAAATCTTAGAAATGAGCAAGGAAAAGATATATTAGCCTTTTTGACAGACGAGTTCTCAAACAGACCAATAATCATAGCTGGTGATTTTAATGCCGAGCCGTGCGAGCCAGTTTATACAACTATGCGAACGCACCCTAGGATGCAACTTGATTCTGCCTATGCCAAATTAACTAATAACAATTCAGAGCCTGACTACACGACATGGAAGGTTCGAGAAGAAGGGGAAATAAGACATACTATAGATTATATTTTTTACAGTACGAGTAATTTAGATGTCGAAATGGTGTTGGAGATTCCCGATGAAGAAAAAATAGGGCAAGACCGCCTGCCATCTATGTCCTACCCGTCAGATCATCTTTCGTTGGCAGCTGATTTTAAATTCTTATGATTTACTAACCTATTTATTCGCTCTTTTTAAAGAATAATTACGATTACTTTTCTTAAAATCATTATTTACTTTATTGCAAGACTTTGAGTATGACCAAAATATAGCCAAACGGTTATAGAAGGTCTGAATAAAAAGGCATAGATAAAGTAAGTATAGCATGCTTATATTAATTGTTATGTACTTTTTGTTATTTCTTTAGAAAATTTTTCTACGAAAAAGAAACCGTCTCGATAAATATGTTCGTATTCTCTGTAATTTAATGGATTCTGGAGATTTTTTTTTACTCGTTTTACCTTCTAGTACATATTTCATTCAGTAATCAGACACAAAAAACGCGCGCTTTTTCCCACCTTTCAGGATGAAAGGATGATAGAAATGCTTGCACCTATCGAAAGAGTTTATGGGTCCGTGCCCCCTCCCTAGAAATTATTATATTGTGATTTTTCCTTCCCCCAACCAAAAAAAAATTCGCGATTGTGGCTGCTTTTAAAGAGAAGGAGTGGATAAATTAAAACAGAATTTATTTCTTTTTTTGTAAACTTCCATTTAAGGTCAGAATATATAAAGTACAATTTTGATCTATGACAAATTCACGTGATCATATAAATTGGGGGAAGGAGCTTAGTCCAAGACCATGGTAAATCAAGAAAAGATATGTTCTCAAGGGTGTATCCAGGGTTTTGTTTGGGGGGGGGGGCAAAAAGACTTTAAAAACTTATCAAAAATTTGTTTATATGCATTTTTGTTATATTCTGATGAGTCGGGCAATTTTTGTAGAGGAGAGGGGTCAAAACGTGTACCCCCTAGCCTTTAAGATTAGACTAACAAGTTTCGATTTTAAAAACTTGAAATCCCAAGTAGGAAAGCATATATATCCCGTTTGGAAGTTATGATTTTCCCCTAGATATTCTGACATTTTTTGTAAAATTTGCTTATTTTTTATAATTCTTGTCTTTCTTCCAACCAGAAAAATTCAGCGTACGTGGTTGACGTTCCAAACGAAAGTAGTGGAGGAAAAGTAGAATTTAGGTTTTTTTTATTGATAGGGGTAAAAGGATAAACGTTTAATATACCCTATTGTAGGAGAAAAGGATAGAACGTTTAGGCGGCAAAGGATAAATGTTGAATATAGAACCAGATAAACTATAATGAAACATCATAATAATTTAAGATCTTAAAAACAACGCACTGAATTTTCTTGTAAGCTTTTATTTAAAGTTAGAATGTGTATAATACAATCTTTGTCTATTTAAAATTGAGATAGCAGTGTATATCGGAGGAAGGCTTAGTTACTCCAAATATCATTTAATCAATTGAAACATTTAATTTCACTTGCTTTACTTGAAGATTCGAATAGAAGTAGGCTGGGGTATATCAAAACGTGAAACATCATACATTTACATGAAAGCTCAAAATATTTATGAATTTTGATTCGAATCTAAATATTGCGTAATATTTTGAATTTAACCAAGTAGTGTTTTCGCTAAATAGTAACTTTTCTCCAGTATAGAGGACGCGGGTTCGAATCCCAGTGTACCCAATTCTTCTGTTTGGGACGGGGGTCAGTGTCGTGACTCTGTAAGCTTAGCCAGAGTCGACCCAGCTCTAAATGGGTACCTGGAGAAATCTGGGGAAGGTAAACAGGAAGGGTGTGCGAAAGCACAGGATGGCTGGCCCCCAACCCCCCATTGCACTTCCTGGCTGAAGGGCCAAGAAACGGAGATCAGCACCGCCGGTACGGACCGTAAAGTCTAATGCCGTATCCTTTACTTTTTTTTTTACCTTTTTCTCCAGTATGGCTCGAAAAAATGTGCTATTGAAGACCTATTGAAGATTGTGCTATTGAAATTCGAAATATATTCTTTTTTTATTGCTTTTGACGAACGATTTTTTTTTTGTAAAAGAAAGATTTTTGTATGGCCTTGTAGATAAGACTAGAAGTTTACATTTTAAAAGCTGAAAATGTAGCGCATTTTAGAAAAAAAAAAATGAAAATTTTAAATTATCTTAGACCCAAATAAGTTACCGCAAATGCAACTGATCTATAGACCCTATTTCTTTTAATAGAATAGATTACAAAATACCCTTTTGACAACTTGTTTCGTATAACGCCTTTTAAATTACTGAAGTCGAAGTGTTGAAATAGGAAAACTAATAAATACGTCCAAAGTGATGAACCTACCTTGGGTTCTCACAGCTTCTTTTCCTGTTTTATGTCGTTCCATTTCAACTATTATGCTCACCTACATGTCCATGAGGCGGGTGGCCTTACTCAGAAGGTGGCATACTCACTCGTCGTTAGTATATCGACTTTTGAATGGGCTTGCAATTTTTTTTTTATAGTTGGACTAAGGGAAAATTCCACTTAAAGTTAAAATTGAAAATGGTCCAAAAAGCCCCGACCAACAATTAGACAACTGATGTTCGTAATATCTAACATAAATGTTAATTAAAAAAACTCCTAAATTTTTAATTTGTGAGTAATTGTTTCCCAAAAGTTAAGGCAAATATTTTTGAATCAGATTTTGTAAATCTTAACAGTTTATTTTCAAGTATACTAGCTCATCGTAGTTGGAATAAGTCTAAAATAAAAAAAAATACACCTTAAAAATAAGCTTTTTTTGTTGCTGAACATGGCAGAATTGGCCTGCATTTATGGAAAATATGAAATAATTTATTTTGTCCCAGAGGGGAGTGGCCTAACTCAGAAGGTGGTCTACGCACTCGTCGTTAGTGTATCAATCTACTACGTTCAGTTGAAGTATATTAGCGTCTTGGCTGCTTCTTGAACTATTTTAGAGCGAGCGGAAACGCAAACATTTTTGAGAAAAATAACGCATGTTTTAAGGATAGTTAGTTAAAAATGAAACTAAATTAAACTGATAAATTCGAAAATTTTTTAAACTTCAACGCTAAGAATAGAAAGATACCGAAAAATTACCTATATTTGTGACCAGTCATCTTACTGTCTGAATGTAGTAGAACTTTAGAATTGAATAAAAGAGAAATTAAATTAGCCAAGAATTAATAAAATCAAATTAGTACCTGCCATTTTCTTTAGTATAAATATGCAGCTTTTATTTTAAATACAAATTTGTTCATTATAAACAAAATTTTTTAAATATTTTAATTAATTAAAATTAAAATTAAATTTTTAAGACTTTTTTTAAATATTTAAATTTTACAATCTGAACACGTTTTTGACGTTGATACTGCCTTGAGAAACTGTGGAGCGAAAGTAGAGCGTAATTTCGGAGAAATAAATTTTGTATTTGGATTTCTTTTAAATTGACATTTATATCAATTTTAGAACCTTGTATCCCTACCTCTTTTTAGGAAAATGTCTTAGAAACGACATCTATGATTGCCACCTATTTTCACAATTATTGTCACCTTTGATTATCAGAATCCATTATATGCATCCATTATTGATAGGTTCTAGGAGTTGAGTTAAGTAATTGTTCTATGCAACCTTGATCATTGCCTGCAGTCATTTTTGAGAGTATATTCTGTTATTGGGAATTTTTCAGTTTTTTTCGTCTTATCAAATAACTGTATATGCTTAGGCTTGATAAATTCCTATGTCATTTGCAATTCTTGTAAATAATATGTACGTCTTAAGACATATATTATAGCGATACGTATAAGCGATGCGGTAATTATATATTGTGTGTAGGAGAATTGTTGATTGAGTATAGCATTATAGTGAGTTTGCGCATCGGTATATGTACCGATCGGTATATGTACCGATCGATATATGTCGGTATGTATTATATCAGGGACTTCAACCATTGGCTGCTTTAATTGCTCCTTATTGAATGAACCTGATCTCACGTGTATATTTTGTTATTTATTTACTTATTTCGACTGGTTTTGTTGATGTAAAACAATGTTCATGTTAAAAATGTATGAAAATGCTATAATTGAAATGATTTTCAATATTAACGAAGATTAATTATTAATGAAATATACAGATAAAAAATTAAAGTATATTACAATCTGAAAGCTGAAAAGCATACTGAAAGCATATCTGCATTTGTTTCATTTTTTTTTGTCAAAGCAAAAAAATTTTATTTTTGAGGAAATCAGAGTGTAATGTCTTTGAGTCTTGAATCTAAAAATCATGTATGAATACTCAAAAATAGAGTTCTAAATAAGTATTTGACAAGTTTTATTAAAAAAAAAGAACAAGAAAAAAAGTAATCTAATGAATAAGTTGTTATTATCATTGATTCGTAACTTAAATCCTGTCATCCTGTTTCTTAAGACGTTTTTCGTCAAGAAAAGTTACAGATAAATCTTTAAAGTGATGTGTCACATTCTTTATCCGGCACCAAGGTGAATGCCCCCCTCTAACCAAAAGTAAAAAAAAAACACAAGGAGATTGCTTTATAAATTAATGTTAATCATTAAAGGAATATGTCAGATAATAAACAGAATCATACTATAAACCGTAAACATAAATATTCTGCAAACAAAGGGCCTAACTTGAGGGGGAGAGGGTGGCAGATTTTGAAAATACCCTTTTCTGGTGTTTACATGGAAAAGAAATCGCTCCCCCCTGGATTTTACAATATATATTTTTTCTATCTTCATTAAAAAAAGGTTAGATACAAATTGCTCTCTGTCCCTCTACATTTTCGTACCAGCGCCCTTTCTAAAACATTTCTACATTTTTTGAAAAACAAAATGCTTGTTAAAACACACGTAATTCACATTTAATGTTCTTCCTTTTGGGGCTATTAAAGTGTAACTTCTCTGACTTTTGAATAAAAAGAGATATATTTGGAGTACATGTTCCAGAAAAAAACCCAAATAAGCACTACCAGCAAAAGCAAAAACCATCACACGAAAATCATTGCAGAAAAAAATTTGTCATTAATATGTAGATTTTAAATATTAACTTGAACATCGTTTGTATCTCTTAAAGTCCAATGATGATAATGCAGAGGCGTATGTAGATTTTAAATATTAACTTGAACATCGTTTGTATCTCTTAAAGTCCAATGATGATAATGCAGAGGCGTATGTAGATTTTAAATATTAACTTGAACATCGTTTGTATCTCTTAAAGTCCAATGATGATAATGCAGAGGCGTATGTAGATTTTAAATATTAACTTGAACATCGTTTGTATCTCTTAAAGTCCAATGATGATAATGCAGAGGCGTATGTAGATTTTAAATATTAACTTGAACATCGTTTGTATCTCTTAAAGTCCAATGATGATAATGCAGAGGCGTATGTAGATTTTAAATATTAACTTGAACATCGTTTGTATCTCTTAAAATCCAATGATGATAATGCAGAGGCGTACCTAGTTTCATTGCGCTTTTTTATGTTCTTCCTCTCAGAGGCAAAGAAATCAGAACCCTTTTTTGCCCCTCTAACGCCTCATTTCGTTATAATCAGATAAACACTGTCTGTGGGCGCATTCATGTAAGATATACATAGCATCCCTCGTGGGAAAGGGTATACCTTTCCCACCTCCGTGGGGGCATACCCCTGTGGGGGAATCTTTTTTTAGTGTTCCACTGGACCCTTATTAGGTCGCTTCAAACCAATATTGATTTTTCGAGGTGTAAAACTTATAATTATTATTATAAGTAGATTCAATTAGTGTAAATTTACTGCTGTATATTGTTGATTTTTCTTGTATATTTAAATATATATAATTTTGTTTATATTATGTTCAGTTCGTTGTCTAAATATAAATTGTATTTATTGTTAGTGTTTTTTAAAATAAAGGGAGTGACGGGAAAACATATTTTTTATAAAGAAACCACCAAAAGTTATAATTTTCATCTTTTTTCTTTTATAATGCCTGATATAGATCGTAAATAAAATATTGTGAAATAACTTGTTTGTCCCTGTACGTTTGTCAGTTTGAAAATGATTCTACTAACACTTATTTTACTGATCTTCCATAATGCAGGAAACTGTAGATTACAAATAGTCAACAACAACAGCAACAACAACTTGTTATTACAACTTCGAATTTGTTTATAAATTTTTATCCATTTTATTTATCTTTTGACCATCAGCGTGAGAGTATTAAGCTAAGTAATAATGCCAAAATTTTTGGAATAGCTTGGAGCTGTTCCATCGTTACAAGATGGTTTCGGCTCTCTATAAGAACCCTCCTCTGTCTGTATCCTCAGAAGGGAAACCATGCTTGGTGGGTGGGCCTTTCACGAGTTTTTCTAACCAGAACAGTGACTGCAAACAGTAGCCTAGCAACCCGCATATCATTACCCTGGATCTTGGTCAATGTCTAACTCTTCTGGGTTTGTTTATTTTGATGCGCTCAATAACCTCTTCCTAGCTATGCTATTTATTACGGTTTGCCTCTCCATTGTAGTGTAATATTTAAAGGCATAAATATATGACGAGTCTCTTGTAATAAGCATGAGATTGCTTGTGCAGGAAGTCGACTCTTGTTGATTGAAGAAGATCTCCAACTGCATGAAATCATATAGTGACCAAAATGGGCCCAGGACTATACAAGGCCTCCATTCAACTGGAGGTTCTGAACGCTTCTTGCTGTCCGGTTCTAAGCCGGTTTAACCATATTGCTTAGACGAAGAAATTCTTAGTCCTTGACTTTCAGGAGCGGGATTCTCTGCTTTTCTTGAGGGGAAGATCTAGAAAATGCAAATAGGCGACATGATAGTAAGATATTGTGTTGGTATTTAAAATTAAAAGAAAGCAGTCGATCGGGAAAAGCCGGAGTTAGATAAAAACGAGGCCTCAATTAATATTAAGGAAAGTGTTAGAGACGGGTAAAACGTTCCGATAATGGGTGAACTGGGATAAACTTGTAGGAAATTATACAGAAAAGAGTAAAAGTTTTCGACAATTTGAAAGTGAGGGATTATTTGTCAAACAATTTGTGATAACGAACTGTTAGTAAGAAGGGATGCGACGCAATAGTAGCCAGAACTCCAAGAAACAGTATTGATAACAATAAAAGCATCAAAAGAATCGAATTTTTATGTTTATTCAAAATATATAAAACTCATAAAAATTAATTTTACCCTTCAAAAGTTACGAGCCTGAGAAAATTTGCTCAATTTTTGAGAAAAGGGGAAATGTTTCAAGCTCCTATGTATAAAAATGTGGAATTTGGCATTTTTTTGCCACAAGCAAGATCCTGGATACGCTTTTATTTGTTATTAAAATTTGCCCAATTTTTGAGAAAAGGGGAGAGGCTCAAGCTCCTATGTACAAACATGTGGAATTTGGTATTCTTTGCCAGAAGTAAGATCACGGACACGTCTTTATTTGTTATTTTTTCCCCCGGGGATATTCTCGAACCGGTGATCCTAGATCGGGAGAGGAGTCAAGATTAAAAGTTCTAGTGTCCTTTTTAAGCGACCAAAACTTTGGAAGGGAGCTAGCCCTCCTTACATCCCCTTTTTCCCCAAAGTCGTCCGATCAAAACTTTGAGATAGCCATTTTTTCAGCATAGTCAAAAGACCAAATAACTATGTCTCTGAGGATAACTTGACTGGCCTACAGCCTCCGGGGAAGGGCTGCAAGCTATGAACTTTGCCCATTGCTTACATATAGTATTGGTAGTTGGGAAGTATGCCTATATTTTCCGGGAGGAGGGGGGTACGTTGGAGGATCTTTTCAAAGGATGAATTTTTCGTTGGGAAAGGAAATTTTCCTTGGAGGTGAGCTGGGTTTAACGATATGATTTAAAAAAAACGATCAGAAATTAAATAAGAAACAATTTTTTCAACTGAAAGTAATGAGCAACATTAAAACTTAAAACGGACAGGAATTGTTACGTATATGGGGGAGGAGGTACCACCTCCTCAATACTTCGCTCTTTATGGTGAATTTTTTTTTAAAGAATTTTTAAAAAAGCTTGTTATTGTAATGAAACCAACCTTTGTGTTTGATGAGTGATTCTTAAATAATTAGAACAAAAAGTCAAACTTTAGCGTAAAGAGCGAGATATTGAGGAGGAGGCAACCCTTAGGCACCGTTCACGCTAGTGAATAAGGCGTATAATTCGTAAAATTATGCGCGATAAAACTTATACAAGCTTCTCTCAGTGTGTTAACAATTAATACAATTGGGTCATATTTTCTGTGCTAAAAATTGTACGAGTACTATTCAAAGCCAACAGGCTGCCGACTTTCGCGTCACATGTGTATTTAAGAATGAAAAGAAGACGTTTTATATTTTATTTTTGCCAAAAACGAGTTAAGGAAATGACAAATCAATGGAATTTGGGAATTTTCTTTTATTAAAATTATAAGAAAGAGAGAACACCAACTCTGCTAATGTAACAAAATGGCAGTTGTAAAAGCCACAGCAACTTTAAACTTGCTGCGATAATTGAAAACCTTTGATATACACATTTTTTCAATTATGAACGGGCGCGGAGAATAAGGGCTATTTACGTACAGTTAATTTTTTTTATAGGTAAGCCTGACGTATTATCCTTTATATCGTATTAACGATTATCCTTTAGATAATCATTGGACTGGCTGTATATTATACAACAAGCGTAAGGAAGAAGTTGAAGGAAACCTGAATTTTGTCCGTGAAATTTTTTTTTTTAAATAGTTTCTTCATAAAAGGCAACGAGAAAGATTTGGAGTGGCTATTAAGTGTTATTTTCAGCTCCCATCAATTGAGAAGAGAAACAACCCCCCCCCACCCAAGCCACTTCTTCAATTGACTTCCAAAAGACGAAAATCAATGAGGATTAAATCGAGACTATATGGCGGGTGTTCAAAAATGCTCAACAATTAGACACACAAATCCCTCAAACAAATCAACAACATACACAGATGCGCCATTTGGGGAGGGGGGCAGGGGTGGGCAAATGCCCACCCCAGATTTTCCAGGGGGCCCAAGCTTCCACCAAAAAGGATCCTTTGCCAGCCATAATAATAACACTTTGCTATTAACCATTGTAAACTTTGAAAGCAAGATAGATACTTAATCTAATTCTCAAGTTCTGTCAAATGCCCGTTTCCTAGATGATTATATTAGTATTATAAATTCTGAATATTTGCAGCAATTCCTCTAAGTTGATAGACTAAAATAGGTCAGTTCCTGGCCTATCATTTCTTAATGGAATCGTTCCTTGTTATCTTCCGATTGCACTACATAGAAGCAATTACGCGAGCGACGAAATCGCTGTCTCAGCAACTCCATGCCGTCACCGTCGACTTGGTTATTTCTCGATCGCGCACCCTGATTCAGGCCACAAGAAGCAAACTCACCGACCTGCGTTCAGATGCTTCATTTGTATCGCTTTTCAAGAAGGCTAAAGAGTTTGCAACAGAACTCGAAATTGAAGTACCAGCTGTGAACGGACCCGCGACTAGACCCTCCTCTGTTGGTCAGAAAGGACGACCTTGAAGAATTCAAAAGATCACTAAGCATCGGAAACAATTTGTGACAACTTTGACGCTAGGAAAGAATTTCATCGAATCTGGAAATTGGACTACTACTTTGGCGGATGAAATGAAGCAAGAATACTTCAAAACTTTTGACCGTCTACTAGCCGAATTTGACAGAAGGTTCACATATAACTTGCCAGTGCTGAGTACGCTCGAAGCCTTGGATCCAAGCTCAACCAAGTTTATGGACACAGAGCTGCTCAAGCTTTTCTCTTCTCTTTACGGCGAGCTGGATATCGAGAGCATTCTTCTCGAATCTCAAGCTGGTATTGCCAAGCGTTTATTGCTCAATGAGGAGAAAAAGCCGGAAAAATTCCTAGACATTGTCGACCATCTTCAGGCATTACCAGTGGCTTACTCAGAAGTAATTAAAGTACTTCGTATTGCTGCCACACTTCCTGAGACAACAGCGAGCAATGAGCGTTTGTTCTCTAGCCTAGAAATAGTGAAAAACTACCTGCTGTCTACAACAGGAGATGATCGTCTCAGTCACCTCCTTTTGATATTTGCAGAGAAAGATTTAGTAAAAAATTTGGACTACAACCAGCTTGTTGACGATTTTGCAAAGATGAAAGCTCGGCGGTTCCCCTTGTTACCTTGAATGTTGTTAAATTTTTGTTTCTTGTTATGTTTTTCCTTTTTGTAAATATATTTGATCTGGAAGATTTCTGCTGAAGGGACACTGAGATTTTGGTTACAACCCTCAGCATAACAATGAAGGTTACTTTCACCGACGTATTGTTTACTTAAATAAGAAAGTTTCTCGCTGAGGAATGCCAGCCTGTAGTCTGGTTGAATTTTCCACTTTCAGTTTAAACACTTAACCTCGTTGATTGTATTTTTCGTTGTTATAATTAATCTTAGAGGTCAGTGTGGCCGAGTTCCACATTTGGTTACAGTACATTTCCAAGCAACACACGGGTGCTGAAAATGCATTTTTACTTAGAATATTCGATCAATGTGCTGCCAAAACCCGGATTTTTCTTACGCGACACAAAGTAAATCGGGAAAGGGGGGGGGGGCAGATGGAGTTCATGCCCACCCCAGGAATTTGGCCCAAATGGCGCCTCTGAACTTACAGTAACTTTTTTCATTTTTATTTGCCAAAAATATGTATTTTTGATAACTGTCCTAACCGAGTAGTTAGCGCGCTAGACTTGAGACTGTTTGTTCAAGAGGGTAGGAGTTCGAGGCCTGGTGCCACTAGTTATTTGGTTTGAACAGGGTCAGCGGCGTGACTGTAAGCTCAGCCAGAGTCTACCCAGCTCTGAATGGGTACCTGGAGAAATCTGGGAAAGGTAAGCAGGAAGGGTGTGCGAAAGCAAAAGATGCTGATCCCCGTTGGACTTCCTGGCCGAAAGGCCATGAAATGGAGATCATCACCGCTGCTAGGGATACGGCATTGAATAAAAATCCTATGTCGTAATCTTTATCTTTAAGAAGAAGTATTGCTTCCATAGTTTATGCCGCCAGGAACAATTAATACTACAGATTCTTTTTGACTTTTGTGACACCTACAAAGTGCTGCTTAAAACAGAAACTATTGCAAGTGACTTAAAATCATTGACGGCGTCGATTGAAAGCACTTGAAGAGACATTTACTCCATAAGAATCTTCATAATGGGCCATATGAAGACCTATTTTTAAAGCCTTAGTTTTCACTACATTACATAATTTGACTTACATTTCACTTACACCACCACTACAGGAAACTCGAAAAAAAAAACAGCACAAAAAAGCTAAAACTGGGATGACAAGGGTCAGCTATTTCATAGCGCTCACAGCGCCATCAATCACAAGTTACATGTTATTTGTGCATGCCCTTTTGCATTTAAATTGTATCATGATTCAAACATCCATAGATTCAAATTTACAGGCCAGGACAGGCGCACCACCACTGAACCACCAGGGCCATATGAAGACCTATTTTTAAAGCCTTAGTCTTCACTACATTACATAATTTCAGAATAGCATGAAGCAATACCCAGAAGACCCAGATAGTTTTGTACTTCTGTCGCATTTCATAATGAAAAAGAAGAAGGGAGCGATGATTACCAGGTTAATGAAAATGGGTAATGACCACCACGAACAAATATTTCAGTGTGTGTAGCTTCAAGACAACTTCAGTTCAAGACACTTCAGTGCGTGTAGCTTCAAGACAACCAAAACTTGGTTCAAGACAACCAATAACTCTTCACTTCAAGACAACTTCAGTGCGTGTAGCTTCAAGACACTTCAC
This sequence comes from Artemia franciscana, assembly GCF_032884065.1. Taxonomy (NCBI): domain Eukaryota; kingdom Metazoa; phylum Arthropoda; class Branchiopoda; order Anostraca; family Artemiidae; genus Artemia; species Artemia franciscana. The sequence goes on along the minus strand of NC_088880.1, from coordinate 3,276,132 downwards.
TTCAAGACAACTTCAGTGCGCGTAGCTTCAAGACAACCAAAATTTAAAATTTTGGTATATTTTGATTTAATACAAAACATACCAAAATGAGGCCACATTTTCAACTATAGAATTAGTTTAATTTAGATCCTGAATAAGTAACAAGATTCTCTCAGTAACCAAAAAAGCATTTAAAGAATGTATAGACATGTGCTCTTGATTAGGGAATTTCTGCATAATTTCTTTTTTTTGTGGGCTACACCACAAATAGGAGGGGGGCTACATCATCAAAAAACTAAACTAGGCAATGTACAAAAAACATACAGAACAATATGGATCTTAATTGAAAGACCTAGTCTTTCATCCTCCAAGTGTTTTTTCGTGTCATTTTAGACACGACATTGCTTGCAATTCTGTACACTAGACACGTTTATAAAGTCAATATTTGACACTAAGAAGATTGCTGTTGAACTGTGAAAGTATATGAATTGAAAGATATTGTGAAACAGAGCACGGTTAAGGTACCTCAAACCATATTTTATACACGAAAAAACCACACACACGCAACGACTACTCCAAAAATGAGTGTTTTTGTGCTTTCAGTTAATTAAATATTAGGGTAGGCACAAGAGGGACCAAGTCCCATCAGGCGTGGGGGAGGGGGTGGTGTATTCGGACCACTGTTTTCAATGTTCAATGGTGGAAGATATTTCAGGCTACTATCGGGGGGGGGGGGGGGTAAAGAACTATGTAGTTCATTAGTAAAAGTAATACTAAAATTTGTCAGTGTTTATAACATACTATGCAATGAATATAAATAAAAACAAACATTTATTTTCTCAGAAGGCAGAGAATATATAAAAATAACAAAACTCACTTTCAATCAACCCAAAATTAACCTATTTAATACTTTATCCACTTTTCTACCCTTAGATAAAAGATCATGTGAATTAAGATTCAAAGGGTCAATGTCAGTCAGCGTAAAAAATGTTAGCGATCCAGTGCTAGTTGTTAGAACTATTAAGACACTTTTGTCATTTAAGTATATTTAGCTAATAAAAAAAAGCTATAGGAAAACTAAAAATATTAAATTTTGATGTTACAAGTCTCCTTAAAAATAAGTTTAAAAAAAGAAAACCTGGAAACTGAACTTAAGGGTGTGACGATGTTTACTTTTTTTTTTTTTTTTAGCATGGCCTACTTTTGGACCTGATATTTTGCAACATTGACGACGAAATCATGTTTGGGTTGTAGATATAATCAGAAATATTTTCGGAAAGCTACTTTCTATTACATGACAAATAATGGAGGATAAAATGCCCCCTCTTCCCATTCCATTTCAACTGGCCCTATACTGGTACTTCTGTAATACATCAGATAATGCTTTTTAAAAACCTAGTTGTAAACAATTTCATGTTCGCGTTAGACAGTATTTTAGATCTATTTTATCTATCGTTTACTTGATTTTTCTATGATATATATTGGGTTGCCCTTCTGTTATTACAGATGGGCCAGTTGATATTGAATGGGAGGAGGGGGCACATCAGATAATGCTTGTTAAAAACCCAGTTGTAAACAGTTTCATGTTCGCGTTAGATAGTCATTTTAGATCTATTATTTAGTTGATTTTTCGATGATATATATTGGGTTTGCTAGATGGCAGAACTGGTGCTACATGACAGGTCATGTTCTTTTTTTCTTTTAAAGTTATTACTCTCATTACATGTAACTTGTGCTTGATTCTACATAGCTGGCTCTACAGAAACCACACTAAGGATTTCCAGGACAAATATGATAATATAGCACGAAATAAGAATTATAAAGCAGCTAAACTACTAAGACCCCCACCCAAATCCTCCTTCCTTTAATACCGAAAAAACTATAATTTCTATAAAGTTCACTTATTCCTTCAAAATTTCAAATAATATGCATTTTCCCTATTAAGAACTCGCCATTTGTGAGAGTCAAACCAAAAACCTTTTGCTAACTAGCTCAACCTACCCGCCCACTAATTTAATGTAGCAAATAACCATCATCCCTTAGTCCATCTGTTTAGTTAATTTAATTGTTGTGCATAACATGGTTAAATATGGAACGCTTATAGAGGATATTCCGCTTAGACTAGGGTGCTTACCATCGCCGTGTCAGTTTTTTTTGTGATAGTTGTTGTTAATGTTTTATTACTTGATCTTTACTTTTATTTTTTTTTAGTTTTATGTTAATGTTTCGTTTCTGGTTCTTCTTTTTTTTAATTAAGGTTCTCCTTTTAATTAAGGTAATTTAAAAGGTTCTCCTTTTAAGACATGAGTGTCTGACATTTTTGTATGAAGTGGGTTATGAATGAAATATCATATGTAATTTTGCTGCTCATAATAAGTAAACTGCAGCAAGCTTTAATAGACAGGAAAGTAATACTTAATTAATATTTAAATTAATATTTCATAGGAAATTAATATTTCAGTATATAGTTTTTTCTTTAAAGTAAACCGGAATACATCCTATATCAGATAAAATCATCAAGTAAAATTTTATTAGACTGGAATGACTTAAACACAAGCCAGGAAAGGTGTTATTCAGCTGTTAAATTCCGTTTATTAAAGGAAATAAATGAAAAATCAACAATTGGATTAGCTGAGTTTAAAAAACAAGTTGATTACGACAAGATATTCTAAATAATTAATTGAATATCATGCAAAGCGTGCTATATCCATATATATAAATGTGCCTGATTTGAAATTGAGTATGGCTTATCTTGAACTGTAACGTTTTTGGTCAAATGTCGACTTAACTACTCTTAAGTAGTTTTTTTGTGATATTGTTAATTGTGATTTTTGTGATCACAGTTAATTGTGATGTGTTGTGATCTTTATTTTTTTAGTTTTATGTTAAGGTCAAATGTCGGCTTAACTGCTCTAAGTCGGTAAACCAAGTTGCCCTGCCATAACAAAGAATAAAAAGTTGCAGATCGAGAATGTGGCTTAATAAGGCCAACAAAAATAATAAACGAATATTTCGGGAGGTAATATTCGTGAGTACTAGAAGTATTTGGAAACTTGGAGAAATATTTGTATATGTCTCCCAGAAAGGAAAGTTATTTGTGAATATTGGTGAGTGTATTTTTTATTGGTTAGGTTTTCCAGCATTGATAGCTTTTTTAACTGTTCCAATTAGATTTTTTAGTTCTTTTTGCTTTCTGCATTGTTTATTATATTTTATCTGGTTTATTTCGTTTGCATTTTCGCTTAGAAAACGTAAACACATTTCTTTGAAACTTGCTCTTATAGCGTTGAACAAGGGAAGCGGTTGTCTTCCTGGAAACTGTCTTGTATTTTGTTGATTTTATAGAACCTCAATGTCGATCCTAATTTCTGATTCCTTGTTTTACTACCCTCTATATAACATATGGGCATCAGTTAAGATAACAAAGCGCTGCTATTCTTCATCCATTATTTTGTTATTATTATAGAATATAAAAGAAGCAGAAGAAATTAAGGGGGAGGGAGTTTGATACAGCGTTGCGAACACATTAAATTTTTGACAGGGTTTGAAACAAAAATTTTCAAAGAAAAAACTTCCGACAAAGCCCATAAGACTTCATTTTTGCTCTCCTGTTAAATTTGAAAAACTTAAATGATCATCCTAACAATAATTTTTTTTCTGAACTAAATGCATTGAAAAGAAGCATCCAAGATACTATATGAATGAATAAAACTTCGAATGCAATATACACAATGATTAATAGCAGTTCCTAAAAAAAAAACATACACATGACGGAAAAGAGTTCCACAAGGACCATAAAGGAATCTATGTCACCATCAGATATTATGAAAGGTGAGTATCAAAATACCAATTTATGGATAAAATGATACATTAAAAAAATTGACAGACGGAGAGGGGTACTTCATTACCTGAAGACTGAAACTGTCCCGTGTAAGCTATGTTATCAAAGGGTTTCCAAGAGATTATTAAAAAAAAAAGAAATGTACAAACAAAAACCTCCAAAATAATATAATGGTCACATTAAAAGGTCTTTGTTTGGAAGTAGTATCTAGGAACAGTGACATTAAAACGTGTTTAAATTTCATAAGTTAGTGCTGGAGCTATTTTCAAGAAAAAAGAAACCTTAATAAAATGCGTCCCCTGTCTCAAAACTAATAATATATATATATATATATATATATATATATATATATATATATATATATATATATATATATATATATATATATATATATATATATATATATATATATACAAATAAATATTCACATTAGATAGCCACTTTAAATTGGTGTTTCATTTTACAACTTATCAAAAGTCGACCCTGTTTTTAAAAACAGAGCCTGGCAACAGTGACATCAACAAGTACTTGTATGGCACAGTTACCTCCCCTCCCCCCTCTTACCATTGTATCGACATGTATTGTTACTTGTTGGACATGACAGAAATTTTGATTCTTATTTAGTAACAATTGAACTATAAATATTTTCATTGAGTTGGTGATTGAGATGCTGGCATTAACATTCCAGACAGCCACTTTTAATTTATTTCAGTCTTGTCTGCCATTATGTCGTATTCGCTTTTTATACAAATCTAGCGTTGAAAAGCGATGCTAGACGAGCATACAATGCTACCATGGCAGACAACCATTACACAATGTTGCCATGGCAGACAACTATGAGAGATAATATTGCCATGGCAGACATGCATGACAAATTATATTGCAATGGGAGACAAACATGACAGATAGTATTGCCATGGCAGACAACCATGAGAGACAATATTGCCATGGCAGACAACCATGACAAATTATGTTGCAATGGCAGACAACCATTACAAACAATGTAGCCACGGCAAACGACCATGACAGATACTTTTGCCATGGCCGACAACAATGACAAACAATATTGCAGTGGTAGAAAACCATAACGGCAATGTCACCATGACTGACAACACTGACAAGCAATGTTAACATGGCAGAAAACCATAAAAAAACAATGTTGCCCTGGCCAATAAAACGGCAGACGATCATTTTAAATGTAAACAGCAGCACAAAACTATTTAACACAATATCTAGAAAATTTCCCATATCTGGTATTTAATGAAGATAGGGGATATTTATGAAGGGGATAATGAAGATAGGGGTATATAATGAAGGTAGAAGATATTTAATGTACATAGGGTCGCTTACAGGTAGATCCTTGAAGCAACATATAGCCTTGAAGTTTGTCTTCGATGTAGCTATTCACAGGTATGCAGACACAGAGTCTCTATCCTGAGTAAAGTGGATAAATAAAGTGTGTAAAGTGGAGTGTTTGAGTGAAGTGGATGAGTGGATGGAGTAGATAAAGTGGATGAGTAAAGTGTTGGTAAAGTGGATAAATATAAACTTGACTTAAAGAAGGAAGGGTATCAAACAAATGTACATATTAAAAAGTACATATGTGCATACAAAGTATGTAAAGTATGCATATACAAAGTCTATATATGTACATACACAAAGAAATGCAAATATTTTCCAGCAATTTTATAAAAGTCGACGAAAATGAAATATGATTGTTTGAATTGCTAAGTGGAATCTTACACAAACGTATTTGTCTTAAGAAATTCGACGAAAAATGGAAATAAATTTTTTAATGGAATAGACCTCCAAATGTATTTAAGTTTGAAGCCAGGTATCTAGTCAATCAATAATAAATCAAATTGAGAGGCGTCACTTTAATCTTCTAAAACGTCTAGACGTGCACAAGAACTTTGTTTCTAAGCCATCAATTTCAATTTTTTATTCCATGTCCCCTTCCCGGTAGGGGCATAAAATGTGAGTCTTGCACGCTCACAATTCGGTAATGGTGGGTACAAAAAAAAAGTGAGTAAACAATGCCTTTTTTATCATTTTGATATCCGTAATACTTTAAGAATGTCAAAATTTACATCGATTCAACCCCCCCCCCCCTGCTCTTCCCCAAGGCAAGCTTGTTTAATAATGCATCACATACAGCACATAAAAAAAATTATTGCACTGGTCTAAATCACCATGGCAACAAACTGATTTTACAAATAAAAAATACACCCTTAATTCATTTCTTGGTAAGATATCAGTTTGATAACAAGCAAGTACTCCAAAAGAACAAAAAACAAGACATTTATACATCATAAATACAATGATGTATTACATCATTTGTCATAAAAATGCCTAAATTCAAATTGGACGCCTTTCATCAAAAAAGCTTTTAACAATCCACACTTGTCCAACACTAACAACTAAAATAGCAACAGTTTCACCAATAGACCAAACCATGACTCTATCGTTGATAATCTCTGCTCTTTTTCGACCTTGAGATTCACGGAGTCGGTGGTGAGTTTGGTAATCAATTATGGTGTTCAGATTCTCATGCACGGATTGGGCTGACGTCTCCATCTGAAAAATGATAATATAATTCTTAATGATTCTTTTTTTACTGAGATTTATGCTGTTTTGTTAGACAAGTTGTGTTTGGTAAGAAATGACGTTCAGAATTTCATGCATAGACCTGATTTAAAACCAAGTACCCCCCCCCTCATGGCCACAGCACAAGGTTTCAATTTGCTTAACTTTTACACTATTCCATATTCATGTAATATCACGATACTACAATAGGAGGTGATGAAAATTTTGATTATAATACGTGAAAAACTATTTGAATCATGAGAAGTCTTCTTTGTCTAAATGTATAAATATATACACGTTACAATGAAAGAACGAAACCTAAAAATTACCAACTTTTGCTGGTGAATGTCAACATTAACATAGTTGCTTTGTGTATGTCTGCAATATTTGCCAAATACTGTTTTACTGGACTTAAGCCCACAGGCGTCAAAATTCACTACGCACAAATGGTCTATGTTCAACATGTTAGAGGTTTTTATCTTCTTCCCCATATTTCAGTGGTGATAAAACGTCACCCCCAACCAACCTGAATACTTCATCAAACAAGGTAAATCTTGCCATTTTACATCTCTCATAGCCTAAAATACTTTAAAAAGTAAATAAGTAAAAGAAACAATGATTCAAGTTAGTTTATGTTTGTAGCTTGGCATATGTTCGAATTTTGAAAACAATGACAGTTAATCACTGTCGTCGTATGAAAGCCTTTTCCCCTGGTCAAAATGTGTCAAAAAATTATTAAATGCATTTTTCAATATCTAGGGGGTAAATTTGTCATTATTTTCAATTTCTCCAATTGAAATATCAAAAAACAAATACTTGGAAATACCGCCTCTATGTGAAAAATGATAAATAATAAGCATTTTTGTTAAGTTTTGCTAAGGTTTTTTTATTCTTATAGTTAGTGTAATTTTGTTCATCAATTATACTGCTCAGGACTTCATGTATGGACTGGGCCAATGCTTCTATCTGAAAAATGACGAAGCAATCACAATTTTTTCGGTTCAGTTTTGTTGAAATTTTTTGTTGTTTTGTTAGACATGTTGAGTATGATTATCATTTATGATGTTCAGAATCTAACGCAATGCTTGGGCTGATGTCTCTGTCTGAATAATGATGCCTCTGCTAAGAATTTCTAAGTGGAGCTTACACTGCTTATACAACCATATATGTTTTAACAAATTTCATGGAATAGCTCTTGACTAAGTGAAATTGTACATATCTGAAAGAAGTTTTAAAGTTCAAGTTGGTGAGGAATCATCTCATATTTTTCCACTAGAAAATAAAGGGGCACCTCAGGGGTCTGCATTGGGGGTGATGTTTTTTTTAATTTTTATATATTATCTTCCAATTTGCATGCCTTCAGAAGAAGAATTACCAAAATTGTCTGCAGATGACACAGCAATTAGTCTGAAGGTGGGCAATGAGGAGGGCCTACAATTATTGCTCAAAACTGTTGCTTGGAATGTAAATTCTTGGTTTCATGACAATCAACTAATACCTAACCTAGAAAAGTCAGAATTTGTTGCTTTTGGCAGAATTTGAAGTCAGAGAGGCGTGTGTCATTTCAAACTATTAATGTATAAATAGTATTACTATTAACCATTATTAAGTCAAGACTATGGTCATATAATCAGTGTTTTTATCTCTTAAGTTTTGTTGATATTTTTGCTGTGTTTTTAGACACGCTGAGTTTGATAATTAATTATGGTGCTCAGACTTTCACACAGAGACTGAGCAGACATCACAGTCAACATAGCTGGGGGCGCCACTTCTGGAGCTTTTTTCATTTACGTTTGATTTGGAGTGAGGCCATGTAATTACTATTGCCCAGGACATCACCAACCCTAGGAACAGCCCTGTTCATAGGGCTGGTCTAGTCTATACTTAAATCTTTGTGAAGGTGTCATATATCCTGAATATATCAGCCTAGAAGAACGGGGAGAGGGGTTCAAGGCTTTCCCTAGAGGAATGGGGTGAAAAAAAGGTGCAATCTCAATCAATTTTTCTGAAGGCTGGGTGTTTTGGACAAATACCAGAAACGGGGAACTACTGCCTACACCCTACGTGTGCCCTCACATTTTAAATTTTTGGGTTATTTTACTTAGATGGGGGGGAGCAGAATTCTTAAGTGAGGATGGACAGATAAAGAGTGTTTGCCAATACAATAACCCTTGGTAGCTTTATACCATGACCTGTATATACTGTGACATTCAATAAATACCTGTGTCATTGCAGTTGGATTGGCCTCCATCCCTGGCAGTGGCTCCTCATTATTAACTTGCCAATCAACATAGACTAGCTTGTGAGAAAATGTAGAAAATTCATTGCTAAAACATGCAGAATATGTTCCCTCCATTCCAGCATTAAAAGTGTGTGAGTCATATTGTTTTTGAACAGCTTGAAATAATACCTCATCTTTGGGTGACTTCAGAGTCATGTCTATATCATAATGACCCCCAGTAACTACCTGCAAATACCAAAGATTAAAAAAGTGAAGCACCTAACTCATAGTTTAAAAAAGTGCCAATCAACCCCTCCCCCCAAGCGGATATAACCAGTCAATGAAATGGAATCAGAAAAAGACTTGAATACCCATCAATACTATAGCCTCTAATATCCACTAAAACAGTAAAATGTTCTCCTCTAACAGACACAGTTTAAACATCCAACATCATTATAAAACTTCAAACTTCATTCTTGTTCTGCTTTGATGACAGTAGGTGGCAAAAAAATTACCACTTCTTTATGCACTGAATCTTAAAAAGAGAAGAAGAAACTTTAAAGCTGTCTATATCATAATGACCTACAGAAACAACCTGCAAATACCAAAGATTAAAGAAGTGCAAAAAAGTAAAGAACATAACTCATAGTTTAAAAAAAGCTCTCATAAAGGCAAAAATTATAATTGTGGCTTGGTTTTATAACTAAATACAAATTCCCCACTGAGTAGACTACACTACAAAATATTCGACATAATTCTGGCTAACATTTATATACTGTAGTAGGTGAATTCTATATGACTTTCTAAAATATTCCAGTATATCCTTCCCCAAACTTCAAACCCCAGGGTTGTTACCCCCCCCCCTCCCTGTTAGTACCATCTCTACCTTAAGAGTATAAATCATAAAAAATTGAATTGAATCTGACTGTTTTAATTTGATGTTTTGACATATGAAATGTTTTTTTTCTGGATAATTTGCATAAAAACACAATTAGTTGAAAATCTCAATTGCTATTTTATTTACTGTTGGACTAAAACAAGCCAAAAATAAATTCAAGATCTTTGAGTGTTGGACCAACTTTCAAGCTAGCTAAGAAGCAGAAAAAATCAATTTTCTAATGTACAAAACCTGAAATAAATGTCATATCTACATTCAATTCATAATACCATTCTCAAAAATATGAAAAAGACATGAAGCACTCACGGACAGAATGATCATAAAAATTGTAGTAAAGTGGACCAGAGGCAGAACATTACAAAAGAATATTAATTATTGTCATGTTATGTGTAATTCTCAAATTTAATAGAAACCTTATTTGGTGATAAAAAGTTGGTGTTACAAAATTATGTAACAATATTATTTAGCATATTAAAGTTTCTTTTCACTGTTACTCACTTTTAAAAATCCTTTCAATTAATATTTTGAAAAATCATCTCAGGGAAAACAAGATTGCACCAAGTCAAGACTGCAGAAAGCCTGTTTCAACAAAGAACATATGTTGTGCTGTATGATGATATTCAATTATTAGGGAAAAATATGTTATTAGGGCTAGGAGTATATATGGGACCATCAGGAGTAGGGACTGGGTTGCATTGCAGGAAAAGGATGAATGCATATATTAAAAGAAATGTGATATTCATTTCTGTTGCAAACATAATTTTAAACTTTTTAATGAACTCAAAAATAATGCCTTTTTCTCTTATTTTAGGTGTGGCTCATACACCAATGTTAATTTAAATCTTGTCAAAATCTTGAATAATCTGTTTTAGCATATGTTTACTGGAAATATATCTTTTTCTCTTATTTTAGATATGGCTCATATACCTTTCTTAGTATAACCTAATCTTGGTAAAATTTTAGTTTAGCTACTTTTCACTATCTTGGAAAGTGTTTAGGTTAGGAAAAGGAAACTTTTAGGGGTAGGTTTACAGACTCAAGTATGTCCTAGGAAGGTATTTTGAAGCACCTATCCCAATCCTTCTCTCCCTAGAGGGCCCCAATCTTTGATGAACTTTAAAACTCTTTATGTTTTAAAAGTGAAACCTTGCAAAATATATCTTCTGCTTAGACAAAGCACAACAAAAATCTTTTCAGCTTTACTCAATTCTAATTTATAAGGTTTTAAAAATATGCAAATAGATTTCCTAAATTTTGAAAAAAAAAACTATTGATATGGCTCAAAATTCTACTCAAATAACAGGAACTGCATTTTCAGAAGTAAAGCCAGAGAAAAAAAAATTAATAACTGAAAATTAAGATAAAATGTTGTTTTTTCATAATTTCAATAAGTATAGATAGACCTGTCAAGGAGCCAATTTCTCAGACATAGAAATCACAAAAGGGTTAACATAGAAGCTTGGCAAAACCTTCCCACAGTATATTATTGGCCCTGGATTCATTACTAAAAGTTTTCATTTTTCTAATCAAAACCATTTCCAAGAGAGTAAAAAGTATGTAGACTAGAATGCTTAAATGGAGTACCCTACAACAAAACTGTTTTCAGCTTGACACCTTTGCTCAATCCTAATTTATAAGATTTTAAAGATATGCAAATACATTTCCTAAATTTAGAAAAAAAACCATTGATATGGCTTAAAATTCTATTCAAAATAACAACAATGGCATTTTTAGAACTAAAACTAGAGAAAAATGGATTTTTTCTTTTCGGAAGAAGTTGAGTGCCCCAGGGAACCATCTTAGAACTGACACAATTTAACATTTATATTAATGACACACCAACCAATCAAAAATAAAATAAGTCTTTATGCTGATGACTCCAAACTCATTGGATCTGCTGATACACTTGATAAGAGAGCTTCTATGCAGAATGAACTATGGGTGCTTTCCCAGTGGGTAACTTTGTAGAGGCTTTATTTCAATGTTAATAAATGTCAAACAATCCACTTTGGAAAGAAAAAATGAGAAATATCCTTATCATACGTTAGGGATGGATGGACCAAGACAAACTATCATCTCATCTGAAGTGGAGAGAAACTTGGGGGTCATAGTTGATAAAGAATTAAAATTCACTATGCACACACAGATTGCTATAGCCAAAGCACTCCAAACCCTTGGCATTATAAAAAGAACAATCACTAGTAGGTCACCTATGGCAATGACTAAATTATATAAGGCATTGGCCATGCCTAATTTGGAGTTTAGCATGCATGTTGCTAGCCCCCTCAACAAAGGTGATCAGCTGAAGTTAGAATCAGTTCTGAGATGGGCTACAAAAGCAATTGACAAATACAAATAATTATAATACTCATCCTGCCTGAAGAAAATGAAACTCCTCACTCTTGTCTACAGACATAAAAGGAATGATAGTATTATGATGTCTCCTGAATTATAACTCTCCATCAAATAAGCCATTTCTACTTGACCAATCTGCCAGAACTAGGGGGCATAGTTAGAAACTATATCAGAATGCATAGTCTAGAAGAGAGCTATTGGTGGAGAATGATCATTGAAGCCATGGCAAACTGAGATTGATATTGTTGAGATATCCAACCATCAGCACTCACTAACCAGCAATTCTAAGAATTTAATCCTCATTTTGCTAGACAATGAGATTTAAGTTAATTTAAGGTAAAAGACAGTGATAACTGAAAATTAAGATAAGATAGTATTTTGTCAAAATTTCAATAGGTCAACCTGTCAAGTAGGAAAATTTCTTAACTCTAGAAATCAGAAGAAGGTTAACATAAAAGCTTGGTAATATCTTCCCAGATTACGTTTTCTGGCCCAGGATTCATTACTAAAAGTTTCAGTGAGATTCTAGTTTAGTGACTTCTTGCTATCTCAGAAAGGGGTTAGGTTAGGAAAAAGAAACTTTCAGGGATGGTCTACAGCCTAAAGTATGTCATGGGAAGGTAATTTAAAGTACCCACCTCTACTCCTTCTCCCTCTGGAGGGCCCTGAAATTTGCCTACATGACAGGTTTATACCTATTGAAATTTTGACAAAACAATATTTTACCTTAATTTTCAGTTACCAGTTGCTTATTCTCTGCCTTTAGTTCTGAAAATGCAATTCCTGTTATTTGAGTAGAATTTTGAGCCATATCAATGTTTTTTTTTCAAAATTTAGGAAATGTATTTGCATATCTTTAAAACACTATAATTTTTTTTTTCAGTTCATATAATTGACTTACCAATAAAGTGAACATAGCACTTGATGCCCTTTTTTTTATGTTCTTTACAAACATAATAATTGCTTCTACTGCAAACTCAAATTTAAGCACTTATTGACCTAACCTTATTTTAAATAATTTTTGCACTGGGAAAATATAGTATTATTTTGCTGAAAACAACCAATAACTTATACTTTAACTGAAAATTTATCATTTTTAAGAGCTCAAAAAGGGCTTAAATTTGAATTTACAGTAGAAGCAATTATTATATTTGTAAAGAACATAGAAAAGTCATCAAGTGGTATTTTCACTTTATTGGTTTAAGTCAATTATATGAACTGCAAAAATTTTACCATTTTCCTAACCTAGCCCCTTTCCAAGATAGAAGAATTAGCTAAACTAGAATTTTACCTTATTTGGGCAATATCTGAGACAATCAGGAGGGTTGGGTGCATTGTCTGAAAAGTAACAATAATATTTGGGAAGAACATAAAACAAGGAATCTAATAGAAATTTATTATTTTGTTTTGATACCATGTTTGGTAAAATTCTAGTTGAATGACTTCTGGCTATCTAGGAAAGGGGTTAGGAAAATGAAACTTTCAGGGATGAGTCTAAAGGCTGAAGTATGTCCCAGGAAGGTATTTTGAAGTACCCACCTTCACTCATTCTCCCTCTAGAGGGCCCAGAAATTTGCCTACATGACAGGTCTATACCTATTGAAATTTTGACAAAACAACATTTTACCTTAATTTTCAGTTACCAGTTGCCTTTTCTCTATCTTTAGTTCTAAAAATGCAATTCCTGTTATTTGAGTAGAATTCTGAGCCATATCAATGTTTTTTCTTCAAAATTTAGGAAATGTATTTGTATAGTCTATCTTTAAAACCTTATAAATTGGGATTGAGCAAAGTTGTGAAGCTGAAAACAATTTTATTGTACTTCATTAAAGCAGAAGATCTATTTTGCAAGGTTTCACTTTTATAAGACACATATTTTTAAAGGTAATCAAAGGTCAGGGCACTCTAGAGGAAGAAGGAGGGGGCAAAATTGAAGCAAACAGTATTACTGGCTTTCATATAAAGTGAATATACCACTTGATGCCTTTTTGTATGTTCTTTACAAATATAATAATCACTTCTACTGGAATTTCTGATTTAAGCACTTTTTGACATCTTAAAATTGACCTATATATGGGGTCATTACAAATCTGTAATAGTTTAGAAACAAATTTGGGCTATATATTTGCACATTAGGGGGGTGGGGGTAAAGCATAGCATATATTAAATACATACCTAACCATTGCTGTATTTTTTTTTGTGTTTGTGCACATCAAATTTTAACTGAGAGGAGAAATCACCAGTGCAACAGCACAAACACATAAAAAAATATATCAATGGTTAGTTTATATATTTATTATGTATTTATATAATATTATATATATATATATTTATTTACTTATTATATATATATATATTTATATATATTTAATTAATAATATATAGTCCAAATTTGTTTCTAACTATTACAGATTTATAATGACCCCACATAGGCTATAGGTCATTTTTAAGAGGTCAAAAAGTGCTTAAATCTGAATTTCTGGTAGAAGCAATTATTATATTTGTAAAGAGCATAAAAAAGCCATCAAGTGGTATATTCACTTTATATGAAATCCAGTAATAATGTTTGCTCCAATTTTACCAAGGAGTGGAAGTGGGTACTTCAAAATACTTTCCCAGGATAAACTTTAGCATTAGACCCATCCCTGAAAGTTCCATTTTCCTAACCTAACCTCTTTCTGAGATAGCCAAAAGTCAATCAACTAGAATTTTACCCCATGTTTATGTTAGAAGTGCTTAACCACTAGTCTAAATAATTACCCAATGCCCCAGAAAAGGTGTGAAGGAGAAAGATTAACACAATTATTAGGCTAGGACCAGCCTATGTTTGGTAAGAGACTCAATGGACAATCAAATGGTGGCCTATATTTCTTTTTGAAGCTGTTAACAGTGGGTCATAAAATCAATTTGCTAAGATTCTTTTACTAGCCTACCTGAAATTCTATGGTACTTGATTCTCCCTTAGTTAAGTCTTGATAAAAACATTCAGAGCCTTTATCTTGTACTTCAAATGTCAGCTCTACAGAAAGGACAATTCCAAAAAGCCCCAGTAAAATTAGAAGCGGTAATTTCATCTTATCCCCTTTTTTCTCCTTTTATCTCGACTTCTTCCAATTAGAATTTATGCAGCGTTACAAAACCATAAATTTGTCGTTGGATTTTGTCGCTAGAGGAGAAAAAGGGCCGAATTAAAAGTTTCCACACAGACATCGAGGGGATTCAGGGGAACCTCCTTTTGAAAGAATTTGATTATTTGATTAAAGAATGTGCATTCTGTGATACCATCCTGGAGGTCTGAAATTTTTCTCATGTTTATTGCTTCTCAAAGAAGTAAGGCATGTTCTATTCCTTTGTCTTAATGTTATACCTCTATGCTAAAAAATAATTAACTTGTCCAGATATTATTAGTGAAAATGCAAATTTAAGCTGTTTTGATACTTTTGTTTTTCATCTGGCTTATTTATTTTTCTTTTCTTTTTTTACTTATGTTATTGTCAATTTACTCTGCTTTTTATAGATTCATAGGTATATTTATAGCAAACCATATAACTGGCTTTCGTATAAAGTGAATATACCACTCGATGCCTTTTCATATGTTTTTTAACGAATTTAATAATCGCTTCTACCTTAAATTCAAATTTAAGCACCTTTTTAGCTCTTAAAAATAACGAATTTTCAAAAAAATATGATAGTTCATATAACTGACACCATATAATCGAACATACCGCTTGATGCCTTTTTTAATGTTCTTTACAAATATAATAGTCGCTTCTACAACAATTTCAAATTTAAGCACTTTTAAGCTCTTAAAAATGACGAATTTCAAAATAAAGTACGTGTTATTCGTCATTTCCGACAAAATAATACTACGTTTTCTTCACACCATTTTTGACAAAATAATACTACATTTTCTCAGTGCTAAAATTATTTATAAAAGGTTAGTTTAGGTTAGGATAGGTTAAAAGTGCTTAAATCTGAATTTGAGGTAGAAGCGATTATTATATTCTTAACAGCATAAAAAAAAGCATTGAGTGGTATATTCACTTAATACGAAAGTCAGTTATATGGTTTGCTATAAATATACCGATTCATATAGAATGAAATATTCCGTTTTAGATTCATATTATGAATGAAAATTGCCATCTTTGCTTTTCTTTTCGTGTCCACCTTTGTTATGTTTTATTTTTGTTTTGACGGAATTGACATGAAATCGCTTTTATTTATTTGGGACTATTACTTAATAACGGGTAGACATAGTTGTGAATATACATTTTCAAAGTTGAAAATGTCTGTGCGAAATTCTTTTTCAATTCAGCCGATTCTTCCAAACATTGCTGCGTGGGAGAATGAAAATATTTATAGCAGTTTTAAGATCCTAGAAAATAGATATCTATTTTTAAATTAACTTGTGGAAAAAAATTTAGTATAAAGAAAGATTTTTTTTGGAATTGCTAGTACGGGGGGCCAGGAATATGAACTTTTAGAAAGAGTTTTCAACCGAAAATATATGTGTCAAAGGTAATCCATTTGTTTATGTTGTTTGGAATAAAAATGATATTGTCCTATAAAAATATGATATTTGAATTTTGTGTTGGTATAATATATAAACTTTTCCAAATAACTAAAAATTTAGAAATTACAGTTATATACCGTACTCTAAAGCATTCAAAATAACAAAGGTACTGACAGGTATTGTAATCACTTTAGCTGAAATAGCTATAGTGTGGCTCTCCTCTCATCAAGCATAGTCATTCTTTCATTTTGCCGATCCCCTTCCTGTTATATTGCACTTGAATTTTGTTCAGGGTTTCCATGGGTACTGAGAAAGTACTACTTTTTGGTAGAAGTACTGAGCAATGTTTATGAAAATAACACTGTTTAACGGTATTTAGTGAAATCAGTACTTTTCGGCAGTGGTTTCATCGAGGGAGGGGCAGCAGGGGTGGGCTAGTTGCCCCCAATAATTTAGGGAAAACAATTATTAAGTAACTTTAAAATGTGCATCTAAGACTCTAAAACAAGAATTTTCAATAACAATAAATATGTAAAAGGGATCTCTTTTTATAATGATTTCTGATTAGAAGTTCAATAAAATTTTCACAATGCAAAGAAAAAGTTATTAAAAGTTTTTAATTTTTCAAAAAGGATTATGAAGCACCCCCCCCCCCAAAAAAAAAGAAGAGCCTGATCATGCTGAAAATTGGAAGATCATTTTCAGGATATTCAAAAATCTATTTTTGAATGGATATTTTAAGCTTCTGTGTGCATAAATGAGAAATGTAGTCATTTTCTTTTATTAACTAATAATAAGTTAATTAATTATAAACAATTTCATTAAAGAAGTTCAAAAAAAAGTGAAGAGCGACATTATTACTTGTGGCAAGCAAAAAACAATCCATGCATAATTCAAACTTAATTCAGACAAAATACACCATAAATAAATAAATCAAATCCAAAACAAACAGAATTCTCCACAAACAAATGTACAGTTTCCACTCCTTACCTTTCTAAAGAACATTAATTGAGCCTTACTGAAAACGTTTTGTGTTTTGAACAATGTGATTTTCTTTTTTACATGTTATAAAATCAACCACAAGACAACAATGCAATCTCAATATCAGCAACAGTACAACAATGGAATAATATTTTAGGTTTCATCTAGAACTAAAAACGAGATTGATGCAATTGTCTCCCCTTTTCCTCTCAAAGATTCTAAGACAGCTTAAGTGTCATTAGCATTTCATTGAAAACGATATGAATTTTGAACAATATTTTCTTTTCGTTTAAAAATCAATATCTTTTCATTTAGGGATTTATTTATTTTTTTATGGAAGTACCTCTCTGTCTTCCTGATTACTTTGGTAGTTTATTCTAATTTCTTTAATATGGGTCATTCATTTTCTTAATTTTTTCCTAATCATTTTAAAAATTAATTGTTGCAAGTTTTAATTTACTTAGTTTTATTATTCGCTATGATTAAAAATACTTGTACAGTTTTTTTCTTTCAGTTTTTCTGTTCAATAATTAAAACATTCTATTGTAATTTAAATTTGAGACGAAATTTAGGTATTCACTCAATTTTTTGGATAAAATAGTTTTGTGAAGCCTTTTGCATCTTCTTCATGTAGAAAATCTTGAAAAATTCACGTAGGCTATCTTAATCTGTCATTTTATTAGAAGAAGCTTTATATGTTGTATTTTGCAACAATCATTTAATTGTCAAAGTAAAAGAACTTGTATGTCAATTTACAAAAAAGATCTATTCTATTGCCTTACAAAATGTAACGTAACAGATAAATGCTACCGATATCCGTTCATAACTTTTTTTTTTTTTATTTTCAAGACATTTCTTGGTTCAAAGAATTTTATTCTGAGAGCAGTCATAGATACTCGAAGAAAACATTAAACTCTAGGTAGGGGGAAAATTACCGAGTAACCCTGATATCAGAAACCTACTTTTTGTATCTTCGTTTATGGCAATACAAAAAATCTTTGCTCCCTAAAATTTTTGGTACTCATAAGTTTACCTAACAGTACGTGCTAACCCAGCAGAACGGGCTATTTTAATTGAAACTCTAAAGCGATTTCGATAATGAAATTTATGTCAAAATATATACTTTTTTTAGCATGATTATGAAAATACGAAAATCATTAACTTGTAATTTATCCATCAAAAGTTATGAGGCTCAAAAAGTTTGCTCTATTGTCGTAAAGGGCTGAAACATCCCCAGAGTGTGATGAATATTAATGAAAATTATACCCCCCAGTATAGCACATCCGTGAACCCAATAACTGTGTTTTCCATGTTCCAGATACAGAAACGGGAGTTTTGCAATTTTTACTGAGAAGAAACATTATAGAAGCGTGTTATTTATAGTTTTGTTTTCCGGGGGGTCTTTTTTCGAATCCCTATAAAATCAGGAAATAGCCTAAAGCGGCGTTTCTACCAGGTGGGAAATAAGATAACTAAATCTTATGAATAAAATCACAAAATTTTCTAACTTGACTGTTTTCTTCTCGAAAAGGGTCGAAGAAGCGTACTTTTTGATTATCTATGTCTTCAAAATAAGTTTAAAGATGTTTCTCATATGAATAGGAGATATTTTACGGTGGGCAGTTCGCCCATTTATTTTACGGTTTGCCCATGGCAGCACCTGTGGTGCTGCCATGGGCAAAGAGCATTGTGATTCAAAAAGGCAAGCGGAAAAATCATCACCGAACTGGGAAATATATACACCATCTCGTATGACTTATATCTATTTGAATTAAAATGGAGTAGTTGTGGGCATCAAATCATGATTGATTGTAGAAAAACCCAATACAAATAGTCCAATTGAGTCAGAAGCAAACCTGGCATTAATTCTCCCCTTATTAGGATTAAAAAAAAACAATAAGTTTTTTCAACTAAAGTAAGGAGCGACAGTAAAACTTAAAACGAACAGAAATTATTCCGTATATGGAAGCAGTTGCTCCCTTTTAAACGCCTCGCTCTTTGCGCTAAAGTTCGGCTCTTTCTCACGACTCTGCTTGTTAAAAAAAAAGAATTTTAGCGTAAAGAGCGGGGCATTGAAGAGGGAGCAACCCTTTCCATATACGGAATAATTTCTGTTCGTTTTAAGTTTTACTGTCGCTCCTTACTTTAGTTGAAAAAACTTGTTTTTTTTTAATTTCTGAAAGTTTTTGAATTAATACATGTTTTATTTTGGCTCTCCACATTTATCGAGCTATTGAGGAGAGGCAGTCCTCTTAAATACGTCTTATTTACTGTTCGTATTAAGTTTTGATGTTACTCCTTAACTAAAGTTAAGAAAAAACTATTTTTTTATGAAACAACTAATCGTTTTTTAAATAATGTCGTTAAATCCATCTCCCACGCCGAGGAAAATTTCATTTTCCCACAGGAAATTTCTCTACCGACAAATTTTCTCACGTAACTGAAGTGCGTAGAATTTTGAAAAATTAATTGTGCAAGGCATAGTAACAGAACGCGATAGAGGTAGAAATTTGTTATAAACTTGGTTAAAGGCCGACTTTCCTCTTTATCAGACAGTGCTCGAAAAGACGCTGCAGAAGAACAATGTACCATATAATCTCCTACAAGCCAACGTGCAAAGGAATATCCAAGAAACTAAAATACGGGTCAATAGCTTTTGTGCTGAATGAAAAGGCTGCTATTCCAGCTAGGGAAATTCGTAAACATATTGAAATCTCTGTGTTCTCAAAGAATCGAGAGCTAGTGAAATCGTGTCAAGATGCTAAGTTTTGGTTCTCGGTATGGAGGGAACGCGGACGTCCAAAATCCGGCGTGTTGAATTGTCTCCGTAAACACACAAAACGTAAATTTGAGAAAGCCCTCAAGCAGCATCGTACAAAAATGAAACATGAATATACAGAGAGAATAATCAACGATCCAAGTCGTCTATGGAAAGATCGTGTGAAAGACCACCAAGAAATGCCTAAGTCCATGCTTTGTGACCCAAACGACTGGCGAGCCTACTATACGAGCGGATTTAGTGCCCCAGATCCCAGTGTAGCAAGGCCATATATCGAGCAACTTGAATCTGTGCTATCAAATTCAAGTTTTCCAGACTTTACCGTAACTGTTTCAGGCGTGGAGTTGACGGTTTGTGTGCACTTCACCTTGTGAATGGTACTCGTCTTTTATATGAAATGTTAACATTATTGTACCAGATCATATTCGTAGTCGGTATTGTGCCCGATGTTTTCTGTAGAGGACAACTTACGCCCATCCTGAAAAAAGGGAAGCCAGCTAATATATGTTCCTCCTATCGCCCAATTACTGTGTCGCCAGTTTTATGTAAGGTTTTTGAAATGCTTATATTGCCAAATGTTAGAAACTGTTGCCAAATGCCAAACTACCAGTTTGGCTTTACGGTATGTCTTGGTTGCGCTGATGCTCTGTTCACCCTTGCTGCTATTTTGTCTGATTCTGAGGCAACGGGTGACCCATTAGTTACTGGTTCTTTTGATGTAAGCCGGGCGTTTGACTCGTCGGTGCATGCGCAGATCCTTTTAGAAGCGTATAAACAAGTGCTAAATCTGTGTATTGTAAGAGCTATGTATTATATGTACAATAACCTTAGAGTGCAAATTAAAATACCCTCATGTCCGACTGAATCCGTTATTGTACCAGTTCGTAAAGGGGTCAGGCAAGGCTCAGTTGTGTCTCTGACTTTGTATAACAATAGCGTTCTGCTGGCACAAGCCCAGGTAGCTACGTCTTGTGTTTCAAAAGGGATCGATGTTTCGTTGATGGCGTATGCTGACGACCTACTTAATTTGAACAGGTCTGCCGATCGACTATCGAAGAATTTTTGATGTTTTGAGTAGGGAATATAGTAAAATAGGTTTATCATTTAATGTGTCTAAATCGGCCGTACTGTTCTTCAAAGCGGGGTATTATGAGAATGAAATTCCTTTATTTGATTCAGCTGTTAAGCCATGTTAGAGCATTACCTACCTTGGTTTACCGATCGGTCGAAGCCTCTACTCGACAGGAACGTTGCTTTTACGACGCGTAGAGGCAAAAATCCGGATTGCTTACGGATCAATCATTGGTAACAGACATCGATTCTGCCGTACATTTCTTGCGTCGCTGTATAATACCATTGCCCTCCCACATGTACTGTATATAGCACCTTTTTGGAATTATTTGTCGTTCGCCCAATGTACAAAAGTAAGAGTTCTGTTTTTTCGATTCGCGAAGTTCCTTCTGAGACTTCCTCGGTGGACGAAGAACTCGTATATTATGCGTTAATACGGAGTGTCCGATCTAACAGTTTGCATTAACCGGTTCGTAGAGAATTTCCTGGGAAAGGCTAAGGGAAGGACGAACCCGTGGCTAGCTATCATGTGTCAGTAGTTTTATTAGTGTACATACTGTGTGTTTACTTATGGTTATGTTCGTAGTGTGATTTTCTTTTTTTTTCCATTCGTACTCCGATTTAATTCTAGTGAATTTTCGGGTAATAAAAGTACTTACTTACTTACTTACTATATGTATTCGTAATGCATAAATTTAACAATTCTCAATTGAATGAATAAACGAAAGAAAATATTTTCGACCTCAGCCATATCCAACTCATTTCAAGACTAGACGTTAATAAGTAAAGTTAGTGTACTTCATGGAAAAAATGGCTACCTTCAATTCAATGGTAATGTATTTTCAATTTATTGAGTGGCAGGGAAGTATTACAAAAAGAAATATTCAAGGAGTAAATAAATTTTAATGGAAAATACCAAAATATCATTGCGGAAATCACATCGTCAATTTTATTAGAAGTAATTTTATCAAGTAGCCAGATTAGTATAAGTGCGTGTGGCAATCATCGTTTTGCCATTCCACTGAGTACGTCCAGCATCGCACTGACCTAAACACTTTAACTTTTACTATGTAGTTTATCAGTGAAAAAAAAGAAGAAAAAAACTAAAAAGAAAACGTAAAAGACTAAAAAAAACTAAAAACTAAAAAACTAAAAAAAACTAAAAAAACCTTCCCTTATAGATTAAACCTTTTTTTTTTAAGGGCGAGGTGTAAAGAATTACAAGAAGACTATGTAGAAAAATAATAATAAAATGTCGTAAATCTTCAATGCTTTGAAAAGTTCAAACTGACCTTTTATATTAAGATTGTGTATCTGAAACGAAGCCTATTAGACATCGAAAATTATAATCTCTTACCCACTTTTTCAGCTTCTTTATACCTGTCAACGTTGTGGTACTTCGTCAAGAAACCTGGGTAGAAAAAAAAAATCATGCTATCTTGTATGACACACAAAAAATGATATTTACATTTAGTTTAGAGATTCATAGGGGTCATGTAAATATATTTCGATACATAGTTACTGCTAGAAAATTTTTTGACAATAGCAGGACTCAGGATGAAGTTGAGGCAAAGCTGTATCTGGAGGAAGAAATACCTGACTTTGAGCACCTTCCCACGACAATTATGTCGGACTCACAAAAAGGTATACATATAAACTAATTTCATTATGTTTTAAAGTTTTATTTTTGACAAAAGGATAAACACTGAATTATTCAATGTTTTAAACGATAAAATGCTACAAACTCTGTCACTTTGAGGAGATCGTTAGTAGGTAAGAGTTTTCTATAATAATCGCAATACAAAAAAAAAATCATTTATTATTCAATAATACAGATTTAACAATTTTTCCTCCAAAATTGTACCCCCTATCCACCTTTTCGTCTTTTCATTCAGTTAACAAAACATTTATATTTTTAGGCTAATTGTCTATCGTTCAATTCCGATTTTATTTTAATTATTAACGAAACCGATTCTATGCAACAAGGGCATTAAATTGTATACACCCCTACTACAAAAGAATCACCTCTTATTTATTTTACTTTTCCAAGCCTAATTTTATATTTCCTTCAAGTCAGGGTTTTGCTAATAAATTAGTGAAAACAAGCCTTTATCAATTCCCCTCCCTGCTGAATTCAGCCTTGCTAGTAGCAAGTGTGGAAGATCTAAGCAGACCTTTAATAGGATTAAAATTCCTGTTTGTTTTAAGTTTTAGTGTTTTAAGTTAGTTTTAATTTGAATTTTAACCTAAACCTGCTGGATATCTTCGGGCTCTCTTTGGGAACTCTACCTTCAGTTTGCATACCAGCCTGAGTTACTGAGACGCATGTGTCTCTTTTTAATAATCAAATATAAAAAAAACAAGTTTTTTTAACGGAAAGTAAGGAGCGGTATTGAAACTTAAAACGAACAGAAATTGCTTCGTATATTAAAGGAGCTGCTTCCTCATCAACGCCCCGCTCTTTACGCTAAAGTTTAACTCTTTTTTTAACTCTACTTTTTGAAACAGTAAAAAAATTTAGCGTAAAGAGCAGGGCGTTGATGAGGAAGCAGCCCCTTTCATCTACGAAGTAATTTTTGTTCGTTTTAAGTTTTAATGCCGCTCCTTACTTTCCGTTAAAAAAAAAACTTGGTTTTTTTATTTAATTTCTGATCGTTTTTGAATCACTGCATGTTTTGCTTTTGGCTGTCCGCAGATGAATAATTAAAACGAAATTTGCAAATTTATTTGTTTGGCTAAATGGCTTTCTCATAGTTTTGATCAAATGATTCTGAGAAAAAAAGGAGCGGGGGAGGAGGCCTAGTTGCTATACGATTTTTTGGTTACTTAAAAAGGTAACTAGAACTTTAAATTTTTTACGAATGTTTTTATTAGTAAAAGATATACGTAACTTACAAACTATTTTATGTAACGAACTTCTGTACTCTCATGTTTTTATTACGTATATGAGGGAGTTCAACCCCTCGTCAGTACCTCGCTTTTTACACTAAAACTTAAATTTTGTCCAAGTTTCTTGAGAATGATTCCTGAATCACAAAAGCTGTAGAATAAATAGTTGAAATTACTAAAAATACTTTAGCGTGAAGAACGGGGTATTAGGAGGAGGTAAGCCAAGCCCATCTTTTGCGTAATAATTTCTGTTCGTTTTAAGTTTTAATGCTTCTCCCTACTCCCAGTTGAAATAACATTTTCAAATTTATTTTTTCATTGTTTTTTTTAACTAATGCTAGAAAATCCTGCGCTCCCTTCATGAAAATTTTCTTTCCCCATGTCAAATTCCTCCAAGGAGAGTTCCCCCAAAATAACCCTCTCTTCTCAACCCCCCCCCCCCGCCCCCAACCTAAAAATTCCCCTGAAAATGTCTGTGCACTTATATGTCTGTGTTACTATATGTAAGCACTGGTCAAAGTTTGTAACTTGTAGCCCCTCCCAAGGGGACATTGGGGGAGTAAGTCGTCCCCAAAGACATAGTTATAAGGTTTTTCGACTACACTGAATAAAATTTCTATCTCAGAATTTTGATCTGGTGACTCTGGGAAAATAATTAGCGTGGGAGGGGGCCTAGGTGGCCTCCAATTTTTTTGGTCACTTAAAAAGGGCACTAGGACTTTCCATTTCCATGAGAATGAGTCCACTCGCAAGATTCTAGGACCACTGGGTCGATACGATCGCCCCTGAGAAAAAAAAAAACAAACAAACAAATTAACACGCATCCGTGATCTGCCTTCTGGCAAAAAATACAAATTCCACATTTTTGTAGATAGGAGCTTGAAACTTTTACATTAGGGTTCTTTAATACGCTGAATCTGATGATGTGATTTTCGTTCAGATTTGGAACCAAATTTTTAAAGCAATTTCCATTTTAAAACATTTTAAAAAACATTTTAACATTTTAAAAAACATTTTATAACAATTCACCAAACATTAAAAACAATTTCTTAAAGACTTGAGCAGACCAAGAATTGTATAACTGTTTTAAACATCATGCTTTTTAAAATATCTTAGCACTAGTCTCACAACTAATTCACAGAATGACAGGACTTCTTATCCGTGCAGAAGGGACTGGGATGGGGGTCACTCAAACCCTCTAGATCCGTGACTGTTACATTGTGTAAGATCTCTTTAAAATACTTGGTTGGGAAACCAAGGAAACCTTGGTTTCGGAAACACACTCCTTTGTGTAAAAGCCTTGGTATCCACTGCTTGAATTAGGTGATGCTACACAGACGTGATATCCAGAAAAATCTTGCTTCCTGAAAATAATATTGCTTAATTTCTTATATGTTTTAACATTTATACTGTCTTGAATATTTTTTTTACAAATTTAAGAATCACATTCCTTAAACGTTTATCATTGTTTGCATTGAACCAAACCCCAATTCATAAAAATGTATAGAAGGAGGGGACGAGGATTTTGTTCTCGGTTTTTACAAGTAAACATGTGGTGTTTTATGTCCAGTATGTGGGGGGGGGGAGAGAGGTAGAAAGTGTTTATTTTTAGATAAATTTTAGTTTATTTGTTGTCAAGTTTAATTGTTAATGTCTTAAAGCTAGTAAATGTTTTTTGTCTTTATTATTAGAATATTTTGATCATAAAACATAATTAGAAAGACTGCTTACAAAATAATAAGTTTTTTCAGAATTATTAGAATTAGTTTTTCAAATGAAACATTTTTTTTCCCTCTCAATATATGTTACCAAAATAAAGCCGACATTTTCTTGATTTCTACCTTATAACTCTTAAATTTCCAAGAGGCTTTATTCTTGAATGAATTTTCGTAGATTGGTGTTCATAAAAAAATTAACCATGAACTAATTCAGCACAGCATAAATACCATTTTGTATCCTTTAAAATCTGTTTTAAAAAAGGCAGCTGATATTGTTTTTTATTTCTACATCCTATCCTCTTTATATACTATTAATAGGGTCTGAATGTTTCATTACCAAACAACGTTGAAAATAAACTGACAGTGAACTAGATTTCCGAGGAGTATATAGCATTTTTCCCCTGCAGTATTGTTAAAAAAAACCCTATTATTTTGTTCTGTCTGTTTCCGAAAATTTTTGAATGTTTCTCTCTTGAATTATTTTTGTTTTTTATCTATTCTAAAATAGAAAATACTAGCAACCAACTAAATACAGATAAATAAATTACCAATAATAATAAAATACCAAATAATAATAAATAATATAATAATAAAATGATAAATAATAATAATAAAATACCAAATAATAAATTTCAAGTTACACTGTTTAATATTTGTTTTAAAAAAGAAATCTGTCTTATCTGTTTTTATTTAATATTTGTTTTTAAAAAAAGACTATTTTATTCAAATTTACTTTATATTTTTTTTGCTCCCGAGCATAATAAATAGATAAATAAATAATGCTTAACTTGATAACTAGAGAATGTTCACAATAATTTTCTTTTATATATTAAAACAAACCTACATTCCATGGTGTTTTTGTTTAAACATTCCATGATTATTTTCTGTTATTCTAACCATAGTCTAACTTTTGTCATAAAATAATTTCTGGTAATTCTATGATATACGCCCTACCGCTCCAGATGTTTATTCATTGCCGCATTGTAGAACTGGTTTTTTTAGTGTTTTTTTTTTCAGCTTAGCGTAAGATTAAATAATAAAAAAAAAACATGAAGGCACGGAATGACATTAAAACTTAAAACAAACATAAATTTTAATCCAAGTAATGGTCTGCTTAGATCTTCCGCACTTGCTACTAGCAAGGCTGAATTCAGCAGGGAGGGGAATTGATAAAGGCTTGTTTTCAGTAATTTATAAGCAAAACTCGGACTTGAAGGAAATATAAAATTAGGCTTGGAAAAGTAAAGTAAATAAGAGGTGATTCTTTTGTAGTAGGGGTGTATACAATCTAATTCCCTTGCTGCATAGAATGGTTTTCGTTAATAATTAAAATAAAATCGGAATTGAACAAAAGAAAATTAGCCTAAAAATATAAATATCATGTTAACTGAATGAAAAGACGAAAAGGTGGGTAGGGGGTACAATTTTGGAGGAAAAATTGTTAAATCTGTATTATTGAATAATAAAATGATTTTTTATATTGCTATTATTATAGAAAACTCTTACCTATTACCGATCTCCTCAAAGTGACAGAGTTTGTAGCATTTTATCGTTTAAAATATTGAATAATTCAGTGTTTACCCTTTAGTCAAAAATAAAACTTTAAAACATAATGAAATTAATTTATATGTATACCTTTTTGTGAGTCGGACGTAATTGTCGTGGAAATGTGCTCAAACTCAGGTATTTCTTCCTCCAGATACAGCTTTGCTTCACCTTCATCCTGGGTCCTGCTATTGTCAAAGAATTTTCTGGCAGTAACTACATACCGAAATATATTTACATGACCCCTATGAATCTCTAAACTTATTACAAGCATCATTTTTTGTTTGTCTTGCATGATAGCATGATTTTTTTTTTCTACCCAGATTTCTGGCGAAGTACGACAACGTTGACAGGTATAAAGAAGCTGAAAAAGTGGGCAAGAGATTATAATTTCCGATGTCTAATAGGCTTCGTTTCAGATAAATAATCTTAATATAAAAGGTCAGTTTGAACTTTTCAAAGCATTAAGGATTTACGACCTTTTATTATTATTTTTCTACATAGTCTTCTTGTAATTCTGTACACCTCGCCCTTAAAAAGAACAGGTGTAATATTAAGGAAAGTTTTCTTTAGTTTTTTTTTTAGTTTTTTACATATTTCTTTTAGTTTGTATTTCTATTTTCTTTTTTTCACTGATAAACTACATAATAAAACTTAAAAGTGTTTGGGTCAGTGCGATGCTGGATTTACTCAGTGGAATGGCAAAGAACACGCACATATACTAATCTGGCTATATGATAAAATTACTTCTAATGAAATTGACGATGTGACTTCCACTGAAATACTTGATGAAAATGTCAATAAGGGCTTATATGATATTGTGGTAAAAAATTTGATACATGGACCTTGCAGTGCACTAAATGAAAAATCACCATGCATGGCCAAAGGAAGGTGCACAAAGCAATATTCTCGACTTTTAGTACCCAACGCAATTCTCGGCAACCATGGTTACCCACTATAGAAGAAGATCTACTGAAGATGGCGGTAAAACAGCAATAATAATGAATCACAACGGTACCACCATCGAAGTAGATAACCAGTTGGTCGTTCCGTATTCACCTTTATTAACAAAAACATGTAATGCACCTATAAACGTTGAATAATGTAACTCCATAAAGGCAATCAAATGCATATGTAAATACGTCAACGAAGGCAGTGACATGGCAGTTTTTGGCTTGCAGTCCGAAATCAGTGATATCGATGAAATCGCGCAATATCAGGCTGGAAGATACATAAGCAGTGATGAAGCTGTTTGGCGAATTCTTTCATTTCCGATACATGAACGAAGTCCAGCTGTTGTTCACTTAGCGGTACATTTACAGAATGGTCAGTGTGTTTATTTTTCGGAATCCGACGTGCAGCAAAGAGCCCTGAATCTACCGGATACAACGTTAACTGCTTTCTTTTCGTTATGTCAAAATGATTCTTTTGCAAAAAACTGCTTTATACTGAAGTGCATTCGTATTACACGTGGAATGCTAAAAATAAATCATTTGGACGTCAAAAACAGGGTAAGTCAGTCGATGACCAGCCTACCGTCTTCAAAGATACTACGATAGAAAGACTCTACACCATTCACCCCAATCAACATGAATGCTTCTTTCTCTGCCTACTTTTGGTGAATGTACCCGGTCCGACGTCCTTTTAGTATTTGAGAATTGTAAACGGTACTATACATGACACTTACCGTAGTACATGCCAAGCTCTGAATTTATTGGAGAATGACCAACACTGGGATAACTGCATCAATGACCCATGCGAACTGTCAACTTCAAGTCAAATTCGTGCATTGTTTGGAATCATACCAACAACGCGCTCTCCTTCAGCTCTTACAGAGTTATGGGAGAATTTTAAGTTGAAAATGGCCGAGGATATACTCCATCGTAAACAGTTAGAGACGTCAGATATGAGCTTTGATTTTGCATGAGAAATTTATAACAACACTTTAGTTATTATTGAAGATTTGTTCGTATGTATGGCAAACAAACTGCTTCAGGATTTGGGAATGCCTTCACCTAATCGTAATTCTGCTGTTTTGACATGTGTAGAATTGGACCGTGCACAACACAAGTTACAACACAAATGATCTATTGTCGTCTGTACAAAATAATATTTCTAAGTTAACATCTGAGCAAAAACACATTTATGATAAGATAATACATTATGTAGATAACAACGTTGGAGAAATCTTCTTTTTGAATGCACCAGAAGGTACTGGAAAAACGTTTTCTGATAAAATTGATTCTGGCATCAATTTGATCAAAAATGACATAGTGTTGGCAATTGCGGTCGGTAAACCTGACAATGTATTTATATGCAGCGACAATTGGACAGCGAAGAATGTTGTATATTTGCAAGTTTTACGCAGTTAATTTGTATTGTATCTATCTATCTATCTATCTATATAAAAACGGGTTGTGTGTATGCATGTTTGTTTGTTTGTAAAAAGAGCGTTTGTATATGACGTCATTATTAGTACATAAGGCTTTGTATATGCACAGACCATGGGAAAGCCAAGAATGTTGTAAATTCGCAAGTTTTACGTAGTTCAAAACACATATATAAATCTATCTATGTTCATAGGTGGTACACAGGGACACAACTCTGGGATAACTGCATCAATGACGCGTGCCAAACGTCAACTCGTCGTCCGGAAAAGCCGCAACGTTGCTGCCTGGTGGAAGAACCGCTCTTTCCGCTATGAAATTGCCTCTGAATTTGCATTCTACAGAAACTCGCACGTGCAATATTTCCAAATCATCTGGGATGGGTAAAGTATTGCAGCAATGCAAACTTATTATTTGGGTCGAGTGCACAATGGCACACAAAAAATCGCTTGAGGCTCTGGATCAATGTTTGAAAGATTTGCGAGGGAATTCGAAACCCTTTGGCAGCACATTAATATTGCTTGCGGGAGATTTCAGGCAAACATTACCTATAATACCTAGATCAACCCCTGCAGACAAAATGAATGCTTGCCTGAAAAAGTCTAATTTATGGGCACACGTAAAAAAATTAAAATTAGTTACAAATATGCGTGTCCGATTGCAAAACGATGACTCTGGTCAAACATTTTCAGATCAATTGCTGGCAATTGGAAACGGAAAGCTCCCAGTAGACTCAATTTCAGGACGTATACAAAGTGGTACGAAGCGCCACACCAACAGCTAGTATATAAATATAGATATACTTGATGCACAAAAATGAAAGTATAATTTGAATTTTGTGTCAAAACCTGTTAGTTTGCTATCACAGTATCCTGAAAATTGCTTTACCTGTAAGTATGTAACATTGGTGCCACAGACACTGTCTTGGCTATTTTCCTAGCGACGCGCGGGATTGAACCTCGGTCCCTGTTATTCCCAACAGTGGCCTTATCCACTACGCTGTCATAAGGTGACAATTTAGGAAATTCGAAAAATATATGTTATGGATAAGAGATAACCTAAATAATAACCTAGGCATTATTACTAGTTTATCTCTTTTCACTTTTGGTATTTTACCAGGGGATTTGTAATTGAGAGTGGGGGTTATTCTTCATCCTGGTTCCCTGAAAATCTAATTGGATTAGTGTAAAATTTGGGGAATGTTTACCTTACTATGTTTACCTTACCTTTTGGGGAATGTTTTTCCTTTTTATTTCCAACCGTGGCTTTATCCACTACACTGTCACAAGGATCTAATTTAAGAAATTCAAAAAATATATGCTATGGAAAAGAGAAGGCTTAGATAATAACCTAGGCATTATTACTAGTTTATCTCTTTTTACTTTTGGTATTCTACCAGGGTATTTGTAATTAAGAGTGGGGGGGTAGTATTTTGATCCTGGTTTTCTGACAATCTAATTGGATTAGGGTAAAACTGTTTGGGAATGTTTATATTATTAAACCCAAACAAAGTACATGCAGGCTGTCGAAAGGGTGTGTCAGCAATATCTCAGGAGCGGCCGAAGGTATCAAGTTTGAACTTCCAGAGCTACTATTACTACTACTAATCCTACTACTAAAACTACCACTAACACTAATGCTGCTTCTACAACTTACTGTTACTGCAATTATTAGTAATTGTAGAGGGTAGACGATCCTGTACTAGACCCTTCAGCCCAAACTGGTGGTGGTGGTGCTATCAAACAGTTCGTGGTAACGAACTGTAGTAAGGAGCGACCCGGCTCAATAGTAACCAAAAGTCTAAAAAATAGAATTTGGTACCAATAGCTACATCAAAAGAATTGCATTTTAATGCTGATTTTAAATATGTAAGTTTCATCAAGTTTAGTCTTACCCATCAAAAGTTACGAGCCTGAGAAAATTTGCGTTATTTTAGAAAATGGGGGGAAACATCCCCTAAAAGTCATAGAATCTTAACGAAAATCACACCATCATGTTCAGCGTATTAGAGAACTTTACTGTAGAAGTTTCAAGCTCCTATCTACAAAAATGCAGAATTTTATATTTTTTGCCAGAAGGCAGATCAGGGATGTGTGTTTATTTGTTTTTTTTTGTTTTTTTGTTTTTTTCCCCAGGGGTGATTGTATCGACCCATTTGTCCTAGAATGTTGCGAGAGGGCTCATTCTAACGGAAATGAAAAGTTCTAGTGCCCTTTTTAAGTGACCAAAAAAATTAGAGAGCACCTAGGCCCCCTCCCACGCTAATCATTTTCCCATAGTCAATGGATCAAAATTCTGAGATAGCCGTTTTATTCAGCGTAGTCGACATACCTTGTAACTATGTCTTTGGGAACTACTTACACCCCACAGTCCCCGTGGGAGGGGTTACAAGTTCAAAACTTTAACCAGTCTTACATGTAGCAATGGCTATTGGGAAGTTTACAGGCGTTATCAGGAGGATTTTTTGGTTGAAGGTAGGGGTTGAGAAGAGGGAGATATGCTGGGGGAACTTTCCATCGAGGAATTTGTCACGGGGGAAGAAAATTTCGATGAAGGGAGCGCAGGATTTACTAGCATTACCTAAAAAAAAAAAAACAATGAAAAAATAAATATGAAAAAGTTTTTTTTTCAGCTGGAAGTAAGCAGCAGCATTAAAACTTAAAACGAACATATATTATTACCCATATGGGGGGGCTCACCTCCTCCTAATACCTCGGTCTTTACGCTAAAGTATTTTTAGTAATTTCAACTATTTATTCTGCGGCTTTTGTGATTCAGGGGTCATTCTTAATGAATTGGGACAAAATTTAAGCTTTAGTGTAAAGAGTGAGGTACTGACGACGGGGTGAACCCCCTCATATATGTAATAAAAACATGAGAGTACAAAAGTTCTTTGCGGAAGCTAATTTATAAGTTACGTGTATCTTTTACTTATAAAAAGCTTCGTAAAAAATTAAAAGTTCTAGTTTCCTTTTTAATTAACCGAAAATCGGAGGGCAACTAGGCTTCCTCCCCCGCTCTTTTTTCTCAAAATAATTTAATCAAAATTATGAGAAAGCCATTTAGCCAAAAAAAAATATACAAATTACGCTTTAATTATTCCTCTGCGGACAGCCAAAATCAAAACATGCATTGATTCAAAAAGGTTCAGAAATTAAATAAAAAAACAAGTTTTTTAAATGAAATTAAGGAGCGACATTAAAACTTAAAACGAACAGAAATTACTCCGTATATGAAAGGGGCTTTTCCTTCTCAACGTCCCGCTCTTTACGCTAAAGTTTTTTACTGTTTTAAAATGTAGAGTTAGTGTGTCGACTGACGTCATGTTTGTCGACTGACGAAATTAGAGACCGGGAAATCGGGACACAAATGACGACCGGACACCGAGACATAGGGAATATACATGATGACCGGGACACTCAAAGAGAAAGCGACCGGGACACAAGGAATGTTCGATTAGCAATCACCATCAACAAAGCACCGGAACACAAATGACGACCGGGACACAGGGAATATAAATGACGACTAGGACACTCAAAGAGAAATTACAGACTGGGACACCGGAACACAAATGACGACCGGGACAAAAATGACGACCGGGACACCAGGACACATGGAATATAAATGACGACCGTGACACTCAAAGAGAAATTACAGACTGGGACACCGGGACACAAATGACGACCGGGACAAAGGGAAACAACAACGGTGACGCCGGGGGGCACAGGGGGATATATAAATGACGACGGGGACACAGGGAATGTTCGATTAACAATCGCCATCAGCAAAGCTTAAGGGCAATCATTAGAATAATGAGGTATAGATCTGAATACAATTTGTTTTTCCCATGGACAACTATATGTTGCATGTTAATGAGTCGGTAAACCTGACAATCTATTTATATGCACAGACAATGGGACAGCCAAGAATGTTGTATATTCGCAAGTTTCACGTACTTAAAAATATATATACATCTATTTATATTCACAGGTGGGACACAGGGACACAACTACAATGGCGCGTAACCAATATGGCACATAACGACTTACGCGCGTGGGGGGCTTGGGGGGGGGGGCGAAGTGCCCCCACCAACTAGGTGTTGGGGAGGCGTTAAGCGCCACCCCAACAGCTAGTATATATATAAAAATAAGTTGTCTGTGTGTCGAGTGACGTCATGACATCAGGTCGTCATGTCGTCATTATGACGATGACGTCATTAAAGGTATTTAAGACATTCGTTCACGGAAAAATGTTTAATTGTAAAATGACTGAAGAACCTACAATGTCAACAGCCGAGGAAGCTGCTCAAAGAGTCTATGCCAAAAAACTTGCTCCTGATAGAAAAAGTAAAAAAAGAAAGCGTGCCGAGGAATCACAAGAGCACCGGGAAACCAGAGTTGCTGTTAAAAGAGAAAGTGAAAAAAGAAGCCTAAAAGTATTTAAGAAAATCCTTCAAAGACCAATTTTTAATCGTAAGAAGATCGTGGACGGAAAAATGTTTATTGTAATATGACTGAAGAACCTACAATGGCAACAGCCGAGGAAGCTGCTCAAAGAGTCTATGCCAAAAAAAACTTCAAGCGGTTGATAGAGAAAGTAAAAAAAGAAAGCGTGCCGAGGAAGCACAAGAACAGCAAGAAAAGAGGCTTGCGGCTAAAGAACGCGAAACCGCGCAGTTACATGAAAATCCACATGGACAGTGAGAGTCAAAACATATCAAAACTGAAAATGATAGCGATGATGATTGGATTTGGGATTTCGACTTGGATCAATGTATCAATGCCTACCAGATTTTAGTTAAAAAACAAAGGTTCGGCGATTCGGTGGTAAAGCGTTACGTTTCAGGTTCTAGGTCCGAGAGGCTCCAGGTTTGAACCTTGGCTTTAGCATTATTACAAAAGAAGAAAAAACTAAAAAAGGTAAAAACTACAAAAAAATAAAAATAAAATACTAAAACGACTAAAAAAGCTAAGAAACTAAAAAAACAAAAAAGGTAAAAAGCTAAAAACTAAAAAAACTAAAAAAACTAAAAAAAGGTAAAAACTACAAAAAAAACTAAAAAGAAATAAAAAACTAAAAAACTAAAAACTGAAAAAGAAAAAAAAACTAAAAAAAGAAAAAAAACTGAAAAATAAAGGAGAAAAAGAAAACTAAAAGCCGGGACACAGGGAATATAAATGACGACCGGGACACTCAAAGAGAAATTACAGACTGGGGCACTGGGACACAAATAACGACCGGGACACAGGGAATATAAATGACGAACGGGGCACTCAAAGAGAAATTAGAGACTGGGACACTGGGACACAAACAGGTTCTAGGTCCGAGAAGCTCCAGGTTTGAACCTTGGCTTTAGCATTAATACAAAAGAAGAAAAAAACTAAAAAAGGTAAAAACTACAAAAAAACTAAAAAAAAATACTAAAAACTAAAAAAACAAAAAAAAGGTAAAAAACTAAAAACTAAAAAAGAAAAAACTAAAAAAACTACAAAAAGGTAAAAAGTACAAAAAACTAAAAAGAAAAAAAACTAAAAACTAATAAAAAACTAAAAACTGAAAAAGAAAAAAACTAAAAAAGGAAAAAAAAACGAAAAATAAAGCAGAAAAAGAAAACTAAAAGCCGGGACACAGGGAATATAAATGACGACCGGGAAACTCATAGAGAAATTACAGACTGGGGCACTGGGACACAAATAACGACCGGGAGATATAAATGACGACCGGGACACTCAAAGATAAATTACAGACCGGGACACCGGGACACAAATGACGACCGGGACACAAGGAATATAAATTACGAATGGGACACTCAAAGAGAAATTAGAGACTGGGACACTGGGACACAAACAGGTTCTAGGTCCGAGAAGCTCCAGGGTTGAACCTTGGCTTAAGCATTAATACAAAAGAAGAAAAAAAAACTAAAAAAGGTAAAAACTACAAAAAACTAAAAAGATAATACTAAGAAAACTAAAAAGCTAAAAAACTAAAAAACAAAAAAAAAAAAAAAGGTAAAAAACTACTCAAAGAGGCACAGGGAATACAAATGACGAACGGGACGCTCAAAGAGACATTACAGACTGGGACACAAATGACGACCGGGATACTGGGAATATAAATGACGACCGAGACACAGGGAATGTTCGATTAGCAATCACCATCAACAAAGCTCAAGGGCAATCATTAGAATAATGAGGTATAGATCTGAATACAGATTGTTTTTCCCATGGACAATTTTATGTTGCAAGTTCAAGAGTTGGTAAACCTGACAATCTATTTATATGCACAGACATTGGGACATCGAAGAATCGTTGGACATTGGGACATCATCGAAGAAATGTTGTATATTTGCAAGTTTTACGTAGGTAAAAACATATATATCTATAATGAAAAGAGAAATCTTTTCTCTTTTATCTATATTCACATGTGGGACACAGGGACACAACTACAATGGTGCGTAACTAATTTGGCGTGTTACGACTTACGCGCGCAGGGGGGCTTGGGGGGGCACGAAGCGCCCCCACCAGCTAGGTGTTGGGGTGGCGCGAAGCGCCATCCCAACAGCTAGTAATCTATATATATAAAAATAAGTTGTCTGTGTGTCTGTCGAGTGACGTCATGTTTGTGTGTCGACTGACGAAATTACAGACCGGGACATCGGGACACAAATGACGACCGGGACAGGGGGACATAGGGAATATAAATGACGACATATACGAAGTAAATTTTTGTTCGTTTTAACTTTTAATGCCGCTCCTTGCTTTCCGTTAAAACAAAACTTGTTTTTTTTATTTAATTTCTGAAGGTTTTGAATCAATGCATGTTTTGATTTTGGCTCTCCGCAGATGAGTAATTAGAACGAAATTTGCAAATTTATTTTTTTGGCTAAATGGCTTTCTCATAGTTTTTATCGAATGATTTTAAGAAAAAAAGGAGCGGGGGAGGAGACCTATTTGCCATCCGGTTTTTGGTTACTTAAAAAGGTAACTAGAACTTTTAATTTTTTACGAATGTTTTTATTAGTAAAAGATATACGTTACTTACAAATTAGCTTACGTAACGAGCTTCATAAATCTCATGTTTGTATTACGTATATAAGGGAGTTCAACCCCTCGTCTGTACCTCGCTCTTTAGACTAAAATTTAAATTTTGTCCCAGTTTCTTCAGAATGACCCCTGAATCACAAAAGCTTTAGAATAAATATTTGAAATTACTAAAAATAATTTAGCGTGAAGAGCGGGGTATTAGGAGGAGGTAAGCTCATCTTAATTGTAATGATTTCTGTTCGTTTTAAGTTTAAATGCTTCTCCCTACTCTCAGTTGAAAAAACTTTTTCATATTTATTTTTTCATTTTTTTTTAACTAATACTGGAAATTCCTGCGCTCCCTTCATGAAAATTTTCTTCCCCCATGAAAAATTCCTTCAAGGAAAGTTCACCCAAAATAACCCTCTCTTCTCAACCCCCCCACCCCCAACCTAAAAATTCCCCTGAAAATGTCTGTGCACTTCCAAATAACCGTTACTATATGTAAGCACTGGTCAAAGTTTGTAACTTTTAGCCCCTCCCAAGGGGATTGTGGGGGAGTAAGTCGTACCCAAAGACATAGTTATAAGGTTTTCCGACAACGCTGAATAAAATTTCTATGTTAGAATTTGGATCTGGTGACTTTGGAAAAATAATTAGCGTGGGAGGGGGCCTAGGTGGCCTACAACTTCATTGGTCACTTAAAAAGGGTTCTGGCAAAAGATACAAAATTCCACATGTTTGTAGATAGGAGCTTCAAAGTTTTAAAATAGGATTCTCTAATACACTGAATCTTATGGTGTGATTTTCGTTAAGATTCTATAACTTCTAGGGGTTGTTTCCCCCTATTTTCTAAAATAAGGTAAAGTTTCTCCTAACTTTTTATGGGTGAGGCTAAACTTGATGAAACTTACATATTTAAAATAAGCATTAAAATGCGATTCTTTTGATGCAGCTATTAGTATAAAAATTTCATTTTTAGGAGTTTTGGTTACTATTGAGCCGGGTCGCTCTTTAGTTTGGTCGTTACTTTCATATTTTCTCGTTACTAGATGTCTTAATTAATTCAATGCTTGTTAGTGATATTTGTGATAATTTTTTCGTTATTTTCTGATCAAGAAGGCTGATAAGGATTTAACTGTGGTTTTAATTTACCCTTCCCCTAGAAGAACTATTCCCGTTTTTATGAAAATTGTGGAAGAAGGTTTTGGACTTAGTGCAAAACCATTCCTGTGAACTAATCACTATAGGGATTTTAACCTTAACCTGCTGGATCCCTTTGGGCTCTCTTCGGAGCTGGCTCTCCAGGCTTTCTTAGGGAACTCTGGTTCATGGCTTTGGCTCTCTTCGGGAACTCCACCTTTAATTTGCGTACCAGACCAAGTTACTGAGACGTATGTGTCTCTTATTAATAATACTTTTCCGTCACTAGATGTTTTAGATAATTCGGTTCTGGTTAGTGATATTGCTGATAATTTTTCTGTTTTTTTTTTCTGATATTAAACGCTGATCAAGTGCAGCGTATAGCATCGCCATCTAATCTTCCCTTTTTCGCTTTGTTGATACTGAGCTGGGTCTACTAACTTATTGTCTGACTGATCAGCCGTGGGATAATTTGGTTTATTATAACTGCTCTTTTGATTTTTTTTGCAAAATTTGCATATTAATTTGCATATTAATTTTCCATTTTTTCCATCGGCTTTCTTCCGATCCCTCCACTCTAAGTGTTTTCCAAGATTATGGGTTTCCCCCTCCCAACTCCCCCCATTGTCACCAGATCCGGTCGGGATTTAAAATAACATTACTGAGTCACGATATCCTTCCAAAGATCAAATTTCATTGAGATCTTATCAACCGTTCGTAAGTTAAAAATACTTCAATTTTTCTATTATTTCAGAATTAACGGGCCCCCACTCCCCCCCCAGATGGTCAAACAGGAAAATGACTATATCTAATTTAATCTGGTTCGGTTCCTGATACGCCTACCAAATTTAATCGTCCTAGCTTACCTGAAAGTGCCTAAAGTAGCAAAACCGGGACCGACAGAATTTGCGATTGCTATATGTCACTTGGTAAGTAGTTCCCAAAGACATAGTTACAAGGTTTTTCGACTAAGCTGAATAAAATGGCTATCTCAGATTTTTGATCCGTTGACTATGGGAAAATAATTAGCGTGCAAGGGGGCCTAGGTGCCCTCTAATTTTTTTTTGGTCACTTAAAAAGGGCACTAGAACTTTTCATTTCCGTTAGAATGAGCCCTCTCGCAACATTCTTGGACAAATGGGTCGAAACGATCACCCCTAGAAAAAAAAAATAAACACCCTGATCTGCCTTCTGGCAAAAAATATAAAATTCTACATTTTTGTAGATAGGAGCTTGAAATTTCTACAGTAAGGTTCTCTAATACTCTGAATCTGATGGTGTGATTTTCGTTAAGATTCTATGACTTTTAGGGGGTGTTTCCCCCTATTTTCTAAAATAACGCAAATTTTCTCAGGCTCGTAACTTTTGATGGGTAAGACTAAACTTGATGAAACTTATATATTTAAAATCAGCATTAAAATGCGATTCTTTTGATGTAGCTATTGGTATCAAATTCTATTTTTTAGACTTTTGGTTACTATTGAGCCGGGTCGCTCCTTACTACAGTTCGTTACCACGAACTGTTTGATAGCACCACCACCACCAGTTTGGGCTGAAGGGTCTAGTACAGGATCGTCTACCCTCTACAATTACTAATAATTGCAGTAACAGTAAGTTGTAGAAGCAGCATTAGTGTTCGTGGTAGTTTTAGTAGTAGGATTAGTAGTAGTAATAGTAGCTCTGGAAGTTCAAACTTGATACCTTCGGCCGCTCCTGAGATATTGCTGACACGCCCTATCGACAGCCTGCATGTACTTGCTTTGGGTTTAATAATATAAGCATTCCCTAAAAGTTTTACCCTAATCCAATTAGGCTATCAGAAAACCAGGATCAAAATAATACCCCCCCCCCACTCTCAATTACAAATACCCTGGTAGAATACCAAAAGTAAAAAGAGATAAACTAGTAATAATGCCTAGGTTATTATCTGGACCTTCTCTTATCCATAGCATATATTTTCTGAATTTCTTAAATTAGAACCTTGTGACAGTGTAGTGGATAAAGCCACGGTTGCAAATAACAAGGACCGAGGTTCAATCCCGCGCGTCGCAAGGATCCAATTCCATATGCATAGCTTTCTCCGTCTGAAGTACAAATTTTGTTTTTGCGTATTTGTTTATACGCTGAAGCAGTTAAAGCTTCGGAAAAATTCTGGTACTACTGACTAGCTAGTTTGGAATAAGGGTAAGTGGCATGACTCAGAAAGCTCCAATAGAATCGACCCAGGTTCACATGGAAACCTAGATCTAGGGAAGGTAAACAGGAAGGGTTTGCGAAAGCACAGGAGCTAGCTTCATCTTGCTGGCTGAAGGGAAATGAATTGGAGACACGCACCACCGGTATGGGCTGAAGAGTCTAGTACAGAATTCTCTACCCTCGAAAATTACTAATAATTGCTGTAGCAGTAAGTCGTAGAAGTAGCATTAGTGTTAGTGGTAGTTTTAGCCTACCTGACAGGTAAACCTGTCAGGTTTACCTACTGTCGAACATGCAAAATACAATTGTCCACGGGAAAAACAATCTGTATTAAGATCTATACCGCATTTTTCTAATGATTGCCC
Source organism: Artemia franciscana (assembly GCF_032884065.1). Classification (NCBI taxonomy): domain Eukaryota; kingdom Metazoa; phylum Arthropoda; class Branchiopoda; order Anostraca; family Artemiidae; genus Artemia; species Artemia franciscana. The sequence goes on along the minus strand of NC_088880.1, from coordinate 3,235,643 downwards.
TTGAGCTTTATTGATGGTGATTGCAAATGCTGTCAAATTGAGAATTGCAATCTTTTAAATTTAAAAGGCCAATAGCTACATCAAAATGATACCAATAGCTACATCAAAAGAATTACATTTTAATGCTGATTTTAAATATATAAGTTCCCATCAAAAGTTACGAGCCTGAAAAAATTTGCGTTATTTTGGAAAATAGGGGGAAACACCCCTTAAAAGTCTTACAATCTTAACGAAAATCACACCATCAGATTCAGCGTATCGGAGAACCCTACTGAGGAAGCTTCCAGCTCCTATCTACAAAAATCTGGAATTTTATATTTTTTGCCATAAGGCAGATCACGGATGCGTGTTTATTTGTTTGTTTGTTTTTTTTTTTTTCCAGGGGTGATCGTATAGACCCAGTTGTCCTAGAATGTTGCGAGAGGGCTCATTCTAACGGAAATGAAAAGTTACAGGGCCCTTTTTAAGTGACCAAAAAAATTAGATGGCACCTAGACCCCTCCCGCGCTAATTATTTTCCCATAGTCAACGGATCAAAATTCTTAGATAGCCATTTTATTCAGCGTAGTCGAAAAACCTTATAAGTATGGCAAATTTATCATAGAGCAGTGTCCCTTCTACCATTCTCAGGCAAGAATCATAAATTTTTACATTTGTATTTCATCAGTGATAGAAATTCTGAATTGAATATACGTTGCAAAATTTCTCCCAACGTTGAAAGGACAATCGTTTCGCAATTGCAACATCTTTTCCACGAAAATAATAATTTAGTGCGTCTGTTCAAAACAGCCATCGATTTGATGCTTACTGATACGCATAAAATTGTTATTTCCGCTGACAAAACGCCTCCGGTCCAACATTTGCGTAGATACAATGCTCCAACTATCGACGAAGTATTAATCGTTATGGTCGGTGATCAGTTTTTACCTCGAGATATTATTATTCATAAGCGATACGCTCAGTTGGTAAGAATTGCTGAAACTCATCGATGCTACGATGCCCTACAATATCCTATCATTTTTTGGGATGGAGCTGACGGCTATCACTTTAATATTAAATTGATGAATCCAACAACTAACAAAGAAATGAATAAGAAATGCAGTGCAATGCATTATTATTCCTATAGACTAATGATTTGGCAGGATGAAGACAATTATATTTTAAAATGCCGTCAATTGTTTCACCAATACACCGTTGATGTGTATGCAAAAATTGAATCAGAACGTTTGCTATATATCCGTCTGAGTCAGACCAAGCTCCGCTCTGAACAATACATTTATTTGCGAGATGCAGTTGTAAATGACGGTAATACCACAAACGTTGGAAGATTAATGATTTTACCTTCGTCATATGCTGGCAGTCCCCGCCAAATGCATGAATATGCTCAAGATACTATTGCGTATGTTCGTCTCTATGGTCGTCCAGATTTATTTATTACATTTACATGTAATCAATCTTGGGACGAGATACAGCAGCTTTTACTTCAAGGACAATCGGTGGTTCACAAACATGACATTACGGCCCGTGTCTTCCGGCAAAAGTTGAAATCACTGATAAACTACATAGTAAAACTTAAAGTGTTTGGGTCAGTGCGATGCTGGATGTACTCAGTGGAATGGCAAAAACGAGGTTTGCCACACGCACATATACTAATCTGGCTACATAATAAAATTACTTCTAACGAAATCGATGATGTGATTTCAGCTGAAATACCTGATGAAAATGTCGATAAGGGGTTATATGATATTGTTGTAAGAAATATGATACATGGACCTTGCGGTGCACTGAACGAAAATTCACCATGCATGGCCAAAAGAAGGTGCACGAAGCAATATCCCCGACTTTTAGTATCCAACACAATTACTGGCAATGATGGTTACCCACAAAATAGAAGAAGATCTACTAAAGATGGCGGTAAAACAGCAATAATAAAGAAGCGTAACAGTACCACCATCGAACTAGATAACCAGTGGGTGTTCCATATTCCCCGTTATTATCAAAAACATTTAATGCACATATAAACGTTGAATACTGTAACTCCGTAAAGGCAATGAAATACATATGTAAATACGTCAACAAAGGCAGTGATATGGCAGTTTTTGGCCTGCAGTCCGAAATCAAAGATATCGACGAAATCGTATTTACCATTTACAGAATGGTCAACGTGTTTATTTTTCGGAATCCAACGTGCAACAAAGAGCTCTGAATCCACCGGATACAAAGTTAACTGCTTTCTTTTCGCTATGCAAAAATGATTCTTTTGCAAAAAAACTGCTGTATACTGAAGTGCCTTCGTATTACACGTGGAATACTAAAAATAAAGTATTTGAACGTCGAAAACAGGGTAAGTCAGTCGACGGCCAACCTACCATCTTCAAAGATACCACGATAGGAAGACTCTACACCGTTCACCCCAATCAACATGAATGCTTCAATTGCTGGCAATTGGAAACGGAAAGCTCCCAGTAGACTCAATTTCAGGACGTATACAACAAACTGCTGAATTCTGTAATTTAGTGACGTCCAAAAATGAATTGATTGAAAAAGTTTTTCCGAATATTCTAAACAATTATAAAAATAATAAATGGCTAAGTGAAAGAGCGATTCTTGCACCCAAAAATATAGACGTCCACGAATTCAACAACATTGTTTTGACCAAGATTCAAGACCAGGCAGTCCTTTACAAGTCAGTCGACACAGTTTTGGAACCAAATGAGGTGGTTAATCATCCATCTGAATTTTTAAATTCCATGAATCTTTCAGGGTTTTCACCACACGTGCTACAACTAAGAATAGGCGTACTAATAATACTGTTAAGAAATATCAACCCACCAAAGCTTTCCAATGGCACGCGACTTGCTGTAAAAAAAACAATGGAAAACGTAATAGAGGCCACGATCTTGACAGGGCCTTTTGAGGTTTAGGCTGTTCTTCGGCTGTTGCCATTGTAGGTTCTTCAGTCATCGGCTGTTGCCGATGACTGAGGCAACAGCCTCACTTACCCCCCGCGCGCGTAAGTCATTACGCGCCATTGTAGTTGTGTCCCTGTGTACCACCTATGAACAATAGATTTATATATGTCTTTTGAACTACGTAAAACTTGCGAATATACACCATTCTTCGCTTTCCCATGGTCTGTGCATATACAAAGCCTTATGTACTAATAATGACGTCATATGCAAACGCTCTTTTTACAAACAAACAAACATGCATACACAAAACTCGTTTTTATATAGATAGATAGATAGATAGATACAATACAAATTAACTGCGTAAAACTTGCGAATATACAACATTCTTCGCTGTCCAATTGTCGCTGCATATAAATACATTGTCAGGTTTACCGACCTTCGAACATGCAACGCACAATTGTCCATGGGAAAAACAATCAGTATTAAGATCTATACCACATTTTTCTAATGATTGACCTTGAGCTTTGTTGATGGTGATTGCAAATGCTAATCGAATTGGGAATTGCAATCTTTTAAATTGAAAAGGCAGATCCGTTGGAATCATGGGAATGCGAGGAATAAGAACAGCCTCACCCTCAAAAGGCCCTGTCAAGATTGTGGCCTCTATTACGTTTCCCATTGTTTTTTTACGGCAAGTCGCGTGCCATTGCAAAGCTTTGGTGGGTTGATATTTCTTAACAGTATTATTGGTACGCCTATTTTTAGTTGTAGCACGTGTGGTGGAAACCCTGAAAGATCCATGGAATTTAAAAATTCAGATGGATAATTAACCGCCTCATTTGGTTCCAAAACTGTGTCGACTGACTTGTAAAGGACTGCCTGGTCTCGAATCTTGGTCAAAACCATATTGTTGATTTCGTGGACGTCTATATTTTTGGGTGCAGGAATCGCTCTTTCACTTAGCCATTTGTTATTTCTATAATTTGTTTAGAATATTCGGAAATACTTTTTCAATCAATTCATTTTTGGACGTCAGTAAACTACAGAATTCAGCAGGTAGTTGTATACGTCCTGAAATTGAGTCTACTGGGAGCTTTCCGTTTCCAATTGCCAGCAATTGATCTGAAAAGTTTTGACCAGAGTCATCGTTTTGCAATCGGACACGCATATTTGTAGTTAATTTTAAGGTTTTTACGTGTGCCCATAAATTAGACTTTTTCAGGCAAGCATTCATTTTGTCTGCAGGGATTGATCTAGGTATTATAGGTAATGTTTGCCTAAAATCTCTCGCAAGCAATATTAATGTGCTGCCAAAGGGTTTCGAATTCCCTCGCAAATGTTTCAAACATTGATCCAGAGCCTCGAGCGATTTTTTGTGTGCCATTGTGCACTCGTCCCAAATAATAAGTTGGCATTGCTGCAATACTTTACCCATCCCAGATGATTTGGAAATATTGCACGTGGGAGTTTCTGTAGAATGCAAAATTCAGACGCAATTTCAAAGCGGAATGAGCAGTTCTTCCACCAGGCAGAAAAGTTGCGGCTATTCCGGACGACAAGTTGACTTTTCGCACGCGTCATTGATGCAGTTATCCCAGTGTTGGTCATTCTCCAATAAATTCAGAGCTTGGCATGCACTACGGTAAGTGTCATGTATAGTACCGTTTACAGTTCTCAAATACTCAAAGGACGTCGGACCGGGTACATTCACCAAAAGCAGACGTAGAAAGAAGCATTCATGTTGATTGGGGTGAACGATGTAGAATCTTCCTATCGTGGTATCTTTGAAGATGGAGCTTGGTCTGATTCAGACGGATATATAGCAAACGTTCTGATTCAATTTTCGCATACACATCAACGGTGTATTGGGGAAACAATTGACGGCATTTAAAAATATAATTGTCTTCATCCTGCCAAATCATTAGTCTATAGGAATAATTCTTATTCATTTCTTTGTTAGTTGCTGGATTCATCAATTTAATATTAAAGTGATAGCCGTCGGCTCCATCCCAAAAAATGATAGGATATTGTAGGGCATCGTAGCATCGATGAGTTTCAGCAATTCTTACCAACTGAGCGTTTCGTTTATGAAGAATAATATCTCGAGGTAAAAACTGATCACCGACCATGACGATTAACACTTCGTCGATACTTGGAGCATTGTATCTACGCACATATTGGCCAGGAGGCGTTTTGTCAGCAGAAATAACAAATTTATGCGTATCAGTAGGCATCAAATCGATGGCTGTTTTGAACAGACGCACTACATTATTATTTTCGTGGATAAAGATGTTGCAATTGGGAAACGATTGTCCTTTCAACGTTGGGAGAAATTTCGCAATGTGTATTCAATTCAGAATTTCTATCACTGATGAAGTACAATTGTAAAAATTTATGATTCTCGCCTGAGAATGGTAGAAGGGACCCTGCTCTATGATAAATTTACCCTTTTACTTCGAAAGTAGGCATAAATTGATCTTGATTTTCGATTTGGGCACCAAACGACGTCATTTGGAAACATGAGTTATATTTTCTGATGTTTGATAAAAAACGCTTAGATTCTGACGTAGTTCCAGTAAGCAAAGTCTTCAATGGCTCTTGGGGTGCAGCCAGTAGAGGAAGTTTAACATTCCCTGAGGCGCAACACATTCCCATTGTTTCACCATTAAATTTCAAAGCCTTGCAGTAGGGACAAATTTTAGACATAGTCCCGATTTGAACACATCTACTATAATCATCGACCGGGCTGTACCTGAATGCCATGCGATAATTTTCACGTTGCTCTTGTGATTCCTCGGCACGCTTTCTTTTGGCATTATCTCTTGAAGCCGCAAGCCTGTTTTCACGTTGCTCTTGTAATTCCTCGACACACCTTCTTTTTTCACTTTCTCTTTCAGCAGCAAGTCTGGTTTCGCGTTGCTCTGGTAGTTCCTCGACACGCCTTCGTTGACGTAAATTGCACATTCCTAATCTAGCATTATCTCTTGAAGCCGCAAGCCTGTTTTCACGTTGCTCTTGTGATTCCTCGACACGCCTTCTTTTTTACTTTCTCTTTCAGCAGCAAGTCTGGTTTCGCGTTGCTCTGGTAGTTCCTCGACACGCCTTTGTTGACGTAAATTGCACATTCCTAATCTGGCCCTTTCTCTTTAAACCACAAGCCTGGTTTCGCTTTTTGGTAACATTCTATAACATTGACAGTTGGAGAAATCTCCACGTGCCAAGCTTGCTAAAGCGCAACAATTTATAATAAACCTCAAATTTAAAGTATCTTTTTTAGAGTTTTCATATTACATTAATCTATTGTCAAAGTATTTCGAAATATTTATGCAATTCCCATTTTTTACATTTAAACCCTCAACACAAAAATACACACAACTTATTTTTATATATATAGAAGATTTAATCTGGCATAACAGACAAAGTGTAACAGACATAACACACAAACGAACTTATTTTTATACTAGCTGTTGGGGTGGCGCTTCGTGCCACCCCAACACCTAGTTTGTGGGGGCGCTTCTCACCCCCTCCAAGCCCGCCCGCGCGCGTAAGTCCTTACGCACCATTGTAGTTGTGTCCCTGTGTCCCACCTGTGAATATATATATATATATATATATATATATATATATATATATATATATATATATATATATATATATATATATATATACATATATATATATATATATATATATATATATATATATATATATATATATATATATATATATATATATATATATATATATATACTAGCTGTTGTTTTTAATATATATATATAACAATACTAGCTGTTGGGGTGGCGCTTCGCGCCACCCCAACACCTAGTTGGTGGGGGCGCTTCGCGCCCCCCCCAAGCCCCCCCGCGCGCGTAAGTCGTTACGCGCCATAATAGTTACGCGCCATTGTAGTTGTGTCCCTATGTCCCACCTGTGAATATAGATAGATATATATATATGGTTTTAACTACGTAAAACTTGCGAATATACAACATTCTTTGCTGTCCCATTGTCTTTGCATATAAATAGATTGTCAGGTTTACCGACTCTTGAACATGCAACATATAATGGTCCATGGGAAAACAATCTGTATTCAGATCTATACCTCATGATTCTAATGATTGCCCTTGAGCTTTGTTGATGGTGATTGCTAATCGACCATTCCCTGTCCCGGTGTCCCGGTCGTCATTTACATCCCCCTGTTTCCCCCGGTGTCCCCGTTGTAGTTGTGTCCCTGTGTCCCGGTCGTCATTTATATTCCCTGTGTCCCGGGTCCCGGTCATCATTTGTATCCCGGTGTCCCGGTCTGTATATACATTTATATCCCCCTGTTTCCCCCGGTGTCCCCGTTGTAGTTGTGTCCCTGTGTCCCGGTCGTTATTTATATTCCCTGTGTCCCGGTCGTCATTTGTATCCCGGTGTACCGGTCTGTATATACATTCGTTTTTTAGTTTTGTTTTTCTCCTTTATTTTTTTCCTTTTTTTTTCTTTTTTAGTTTATTTAGATTTTTAGATTTTTTAGTTTTTTTATTAGTTTTTAGTTTTTTTTTCTTTTTAGTTTTTTTGTAGTTTTTACCTTCTTTTTAGTTTTGTTAATTTTTTTTTTTACTTGTGTCCTGGTCGTCATTTATACTCCCTGTGTCCCGGTGCTTTGTTGATTGCTAATCAAACATTCCTTTTGTCCTGGTCGCTTTCTCTTTGAGTGTCGTCATTTATTTTTTTCTTTTTTAGTTCTTTTAGTTTTTACCTTTTTTAGTTTTTTTTTAGTTTTTAGTTTTTTTAGTTTTTTACCTTTTTTTAGTTTTTTTAGTTTTTTTAGTTTTTTAGCTTTTTTATTTTTTTTATTAGTTTTTAGTTTTTTTGTAGTTTTTGTCTTTTTTTTTGCTCTGGTAGTTCCTCGGCACGCTTTCTTTTCTGACTTTCTCTATCACCAGCAAGTTTTCTGGCATAGACTCTTTGAGCATCTTCATCAGTCATTATAAACTTAAGCATTAATAGAATTCTACACGAACATCCGTCTTATATAACTTGAATGACGTCACGCCTTCAAAGCAAAAATGATGCCTTCAAAGCAAAAATGATGGCAGCTAATTTCATGACGTCAGCCGAAACATGACGGCGAACATATGTCTTATATAACTTGAATGACGTCACCTTCAAAGCAAAAATGACGGCAACTAATTTCATGACGTCAGCCGAAACATGACGTCACCTGACACATCCATCCACACATCCATCCACACATCCACAGACAGACAACTTATTTTTATATATATAGATATCTATATATATATATATATATATATATATATATATATATATATATATATATATATATATATATATATATATATATATATATATATATATATATATATATATATACTAGCTGTTGGGGTGGCGCTTCGCGCCACCCCAACACCTAGTTGGTGGGGGCGCTTCGCGCCCCCCCCAAGCCCCCCCGCGCGCGTAAGTCGTTACGCGCCATATTAGTTACGCGCCATATTAGTTACGCGCCATTGTAGTTGTGTCCCTGTGTCCCACCTGTGAATATAGATAGATTTATATATGTGTTTCAAACTACGTAAAAATTGCGAATATACAACATTCTTGGCTTTCCCATTGTCTGTCCATATACAAAGCCGTATGTACTAATAATGACGTCATATGCAAACGTTCTTTTTACAAACAAACAAACATGCATACACACAACTCGTTTTTATATAGATAGATAGATAGATAGATACAATACAAATTAACTACGTAAAACTTGTGAATATACAACAGTCTGTTCCGAAATACAACTAACTTCGTAAAACTTGAGAATATACAACATTCTTCGCTGTCCAATTCTCGCTGCATATAAATAGATTGTCAGGTTTACCGACCCTCGAACATGCAACGTACAATTGTCCATGGGAAAAACAATCAGTATTAAGATCAATACCACATTTTTCTAATGATTGACCTTGAGCTTTGTTAATGGTGATTGCAAATGCTAATCGAATTGGGAATTGCAATCTTTTAAATTGAAAAGGCAGATCTGTTGGAATCATGGGAATGCGAGGAATAAGAACAGCCTCACCCTCAAAAGGCCCTGTCAGGATTGTGGCCTCTATTAGGTTTTCCATTGTTTTTTTTACGGCAAGTCGAGTGCCATTGCAAAGCTTTGGTGGGTTTATGTTACGTAACAATATTATTGGTACGCCTATTTTTAGTTGTAGCACGTGTGGTGGAAACCCTGAAAGATCTATGGAATTTAAAAATTCAGATGGATAATTAACCGCTTCATTTGGTTCCAAAACTGTGTCGACTGACTTGTAAAGGACTGCCTGGTCTTGAATCTTGGTCAAAACAATATTGTTGATTTCGTGGACGTCTATATTCTTGGGTGCGAGAATCGCTCTTTCACTTAGCCATTTATTATTTTTATAATTTTTTAGAATATTCGGAAATATATTTTCAATCAATTCATTTTTGGACGTCACTAAATTACAGAAATCAGCAGGTAGTTGTATACGTCCTGAAATTGAGTCTACTGGGAGCTTTCCGTTTCCCATTGCTAGCAATTGATCTGAAAATGTTTGACCAGAGTCATCGTTTTGCAATCGGACACGCATATTTGTAGTTAATTTTAATGTTTTTACGTGTGCCCATAAATTAGAATTTTTCAGGCAAGCATTCATTTCGTCTGCAGGAGTTGATCTAGGTATTATAGGTAATGTTTGCCTGAAATCTCCTGCAAGCAATATTAATGTGCTGCCAAAGGGTTTCGAATTCCCTCTTAAATCTTTCAAGCATTGATCCAGAGCCTCGAGCGATTTTTTGTGTGCCATTGTGCACTCATCCCAAATAATAAGTTTGCATTGCTGCAATACTTTACCCATCCCAGATGATTTGGAAATATTGCACGTGGGAGTTTCTGTAGAATGCAAGTTCAGAGGCAATTTCAAAGCGGAATGAGCAGTTCTTCCACCAGGCAGCAATGTTGCGGCTATTCCGGACGACGCAATTGCCAACGCTATATCATTTTTAGATCGAATTGATGCCAGAATCAGTTTTATCACAAACGTTTTACCAGTACCTCCTGGCGCATCCAAAAAGAAAATTTCTCCAACGTTGTTATCGACACAATGCATTATCGTATCATAAATGTCTTTTTGTTCCGACGTTAACTTGGAAATGTTATTTTGTACATACGACAATAGATCACTCGTACTGTAACTTTGTTCACGATCCAATTCTACACATGTCGAAACAGCAGCGATACGGTTAGGTGAAGGCATTCCCAAACCCTGAAGAGGTTTGTTTGCCATACTTATGCAAATATCTTCTATAACAACTAAAGTGTAGTTATAAATTTCTGGTGTAAAATCAAAAGTCATGTCTGACGTCTCTAACTGTTTTCGATGAAGTATATCTTCGGACATTTTTGACTTATATTTTTCCCATAACTCTGTAGGAGCTGATGGAGAGCAAGTTGTTAAAATGATGCCAAACAATGCACGAATTTGACTTGGGGTTGACGTTTCGCACGCGTCATTGATGCAGTTATCCCAGTGTTGGTCATTCTCCAATAAATTCAGAGCTTGGCATGCACTACGGTAAGTGTCATGTATAGTACCATTTACAGTCCTCAAATACTCAAAGGATGTCGGACCAGGTACATTCACCAAAAGCAGGCGTAGAAAGAAGCATTCATGTTGATTGGGGTGAACGGTGTAGAGTCTTCCTATCGTGGTATCTTTGAAGATGGTAGGTTGGCCGTCGACTGACTTACCCTGTTTTCGACGTTCAAATACTTTATTTTTAGTATTCCACGTGTAATACGAAGGCACTTCAGTATACAGCAGTTTTTTCGCAAAAGAATCATTTTTGCAAAGCGAAAAAAAAGCTGTTAATGTTGTATCCGGTGGATTCAGGACTCTTTGTTGCACGTTGGTTTCCGTGAAATAAACACGTTGACCATTCTGTAAATGTACCGCTAAGTGAACAACAGCTGGACTACGTTCATGTATCGGAAATGAAAGAATTCGCCAAACAGCTTCATTACTGCTTATGTATCTTCCAGCCTGATATTCTACGATTTCATCGAAATCTTTGATTTCGGACTGCAAGCCAAAAACTGCCATGTCACTGCCTTTGTTGACGTATTTACATATATATTTTATTGCCTTTACGGAGTTACAGTATTCAACGTTTATATGTGCATTAAATGTTTTGGATAATAAAGGGGAATATGGAACAACCCACTGGTTATCTACTTCGATGGTGGTACCGTTACGCTTCTTTATTATTGCTGTTTTACCGCCATCTTCAGTAGATCTTCTTCTATATTGTGGGTAACCATCATTGCCAGTAATTGTTGTGGGTACCAAAAGTCGAGGATATTGCTTTGTGCACCTTCCTTTGGCCATGCATGGTGAATTTTCGTTCAGTGCACCGCAAGGTCCATGTATCATATTTTTTACAATAATATCATGTAACCCCTTATCGACATTTTTATCAGGTATTTCAGCGGAAATCACATCATCAATTTCGTTTGAAGTAATTTTTTTATGTAGCCAGATTAGTATATGTGCGTGTGGCAAACCTCGTTTTTGCCATTCCACTGAGTACATCCAGCATCGCACTGAACCAAACACTTCATGTTTTACAAGGTAGTTTATCAGTGATTTCAACTTTTGCCGGAAGACACGTGCCGTAATGTCATGCCTATGAACCGCCGATTGTCCTTGAAGTAAAAGCTGCAGTATCTCGTCCCAAGATTGATTACATGTAAATGTAATAAATAAATCTGGACGACCATAGAGACGAACATACGCAATAGCATCTTGAGCATATTCATGCATATGACGTGGACTGCCAGCATATGACGAAGGTAAAATTGTTAATCTTCCAACGTTTGTGGTATTACCGTCATTTATAACTGCATCTCGCAAATGAATGTATTGTTCAGAGCGGAGCTTGGTCTGATTCAGGCGGATATATAGCAAACGTTCTGATTCAATTTTTGCATACATATCCACGACAAATTGGTGAAACAATTCACGGCATTTTAAAATATAATTTTCTTCATCCTGCCGAATCATTAGTCTATAGGAATAATAATGCATTGCACTGCATTTCTTATTCATTTCTTTGTTAGTGGCTGGATTCATCAATTTAATATTAAAGTGATAGCCGTCGGCTCCATCCCAAAAAATGATAGGATATTGTAGGGCATCGTAGCATCGATGAGTTTCAGCAATTCTTAACAACTGGGCGTTTCGCTTATGTAGAATAATATCTCGAGGTAAAAACTGATCACCGACCATAACGATTGCCACTTCGTCGATAGTCGGAGCATTGTATCTACGCACATGTTGGCCAGGAGGCGTTTTGTCAGCGGAAATAACAATTTTATGAGTATCAGTAGGCATCAAATCGATGGCTGTTTTGAACAGACGCACTAAATTATTATTTTCGTGGAAAAGATGTTGCAATTGGGAAACGATTGTCCTTTCAACGTTGGGAGAAATTTCGCAACGTGCATTCAATTCAGAATTTCTATCACTGATGAAGTACAATTGTAAAAATTTATGATTCTCGCCTAATAATGGTAGAAGGGACCCTGCTTTATGATAAATTTGCCCTTTTACTTTGAAAGTAGACATAAATTGATCTGGATTTTCGATTTGGGCTCCAAACGACGTCATTTGGAAACATGAGTTGTATTGTCTGATTTTTGACAAAAAACGCTTAGATTCTGACGTAGTTCCAGTAAGGAAAGTCTTCAATGGCTCTGGTGGTGCAGCCAATAGAGGAAGTTTAACTTTTCCTGAGGCGCAACACATTCCCATTGTTTCACCATTGAATTTCAAGGCCTTGCAATAGGGACAAATTTTAGACATTGTCCCGATTTGAACACAGCTACTCAAGCTATAATCATCGACTGGGTTGTACCTGAATGCCAGGCGATAACTTTCAGATTGCTCTGATTCCTCGGCACGCTTTCTTTTCTTACTTTCTCTATCAGCAGCAAGCCTGATTTCTTGCTGTTCTTGTAATTCCTCGGCCCGCCTTCTTTTTTCACATTCTCTTTTAGCAGCAAGTCTGCTTCTGCGTTGCTCTGGTAGTTCCTCGGCATGCTTTCTTTTTTCACTTTCTCTTTTAGCAGCAAGTCTGCTTTCGCGTTGCTCTGGTAGTTCCTCGGCATGCTTTCTTTTTTCACTTTCTCTTTTAGCAGCAAGTCTGCTTTCGCGTTGCTCTGGTAGTTCCTCGGCATGCTTTCTTTTTTCACATTCTCTTTTAGCAGCAAGTCTGCTTCTGCGTTGCTCTGGTAGTTCCTCGGCATGCTTTCTTTTTTCACATTCTCTTTTAGCAGCAAGTCTGCTTCTGCGTTGCTCTGGTAGTTCCTCGGCATGCTTTCTTTTTTCACTTTCTCTTTTAGCAGCAAGTCTGCTTTCGCGTTGCTCTGGTAGTTCCTCGGCATGCTTTCTTTTTTCACATTCTCTTTTAGCAGCAAGTCTGCTTCTGCGTTGCTCTGGTAGTTCCTCGGCATGCTTTCTTTTTTCACATTCTCTTTTAGCAGCAAGTCTGCTTCTGCGTTGCTCTGGTAGTTCCTCGGCATGCTTTCTTTTTTCACTTTCTCTTTTAGCAGCAAGTCTGCTTTCGCGTTGCTCTGGTAGTTCCTCGGCACGCTTCCTTTTCTGACTTTCTCTATCACCAGCAAGTTTTTTGGCATAGACTCTTTGAGCATCTTCATCGGCTTTTGCCATTGTAAGTTCATCAGTCATTTTAAACTTAAACATTAATAGATTTCTATGTGTCATTCTAACATTGATGTTAGAAAAAATTTTTACGTACCAAGCATGCAAACACTCGACAATTTATAATAAAACTCAAAATTATAAATATCTGTTATAAGGTTTTCGAATTACTTTAATCTATTGTCAAAATATATAGAAATATTTATGCAATTACCAGTTTCTACATTTTTAGTTTCAGTTTGCTTTTCAGTTTAGTTTCATTTTTATATATATTTAAGATATAATCTGGCGTAACGGACAGACAACTTATTTTTATATATATAGATATATATATATATGTTTTTAACTACGTAAAACTTGCGAATATACAACATTCTTTGCTGTCCCATTGTCTGTGCATATAAATAGATTGTCAGGTTTACCGACTCTTGAACATGCAACATATAATGGTCCATGGGAAAACAATCCGTATTCAGATCTATAAGTCTGCTTTCGCGTTGCTCTGGTAGTTCCTCGGCACGCTTTCTTTTCTGACTTTCTCTATCACCAGCAAGTTTTTTGGCATAGACTCTTTGAGCATCTTCATCAGTCATTATAAACTTAACCATTAATAGAATTCTACACGAACATCCGTCTTATATAACTTGAATGACGTCACGCCTTCAAAGCAAAAATGATGCCTTCAAAGCAAAAATGATGGCAGCTAATTTCATGACGTCAGCCGAAACATGACGGCGAACATATGTCTTATATAACTTGAATGACGTCACCTTCAAAGCAAAAATGACGGCAACTAATTTCATGACGTCAGCCGAAACATGACGTCACCTGACACATCCATCCACACATCCATCCACACATCCATCCACAGACAACTTATTTTTATATATATAGATATATATATATATATATATATATATATATATATATGTTTTTAACTACGTAAAACGTGCGAACATACAACATTCTTCGCTGTCTGTTAATATATGTTTTTAATATATATATATAACAATATATATATATATATATATATATATATATATATATATATATCAAAAACTAAAAAAAAAGGAAAAAACTGAAAAATAAGCTAAAATAAAGGTAAAAACCAAGAAAAAACTAAAAAAAAAACTGAAAAAACTAAAAAAAGGCAAAAACTACAAAAAAAACTAAAAACTAATAAAAAAAGTAAAAAAGCTAAAAAACTAAAAAAAACTAAAAAAACTAAAAAAAGGTAAAAACCTAAAAAAAATAAAAAATAAAAAAAAACTAAAAAAAAGGAAAAAACTGAAAAATAAGCTAAAATAAAGGTAAAAACCAATAAAAAACTAAAAAGAAAAAAAGGAAAAAACTAAAAAAAATTTTCATCTAAAAAACTAAAAAAAAACTAAAAAAGGTAAAAACTAAAAGAACTAAAAAAGAAAAAAATAAATGACGAAACTCAAAGAGAAAGCGACCAGGACAAAAGGAATGTTCGATTAGCAATCAACAAAGCACCGGGACACAGGGAGTATAAATGACGACCAGGACATAAGTAAAAAAAAAAAACTATCTATATATATAAAAATAAGTTGTCTGTGGATCGTGGATCAGGTGACGTCACCTGAAAAAACTGGATCAGGTGACGTCAAAACTGAAAAAACTAAAAAAAGGCAAAAACTACAAAAAAACTAAAAACTAATAAAAAAAATAAAAAAGCTAAAAAACTAAAAAAACTAAAAAAAAGGCAAAAACTACAAAAAAAACTAAAAACTAATAAAAAAGCTAAAAAACTAAAAAAAACTAAAAAAAGGCAAAAACTACAAAAAAAACTAAAAACTAATAAAAAAAATAAAAAAGCTAAAAAACTAAAAAAACTAAAAAAACTAAAAAAAGGTAAAAAACTAAAAAAACTAAAACTAAAAAAAACTAAAAAAAAGGAAAAAACTGAAAAATAAGCTAAAATAAAGGTAAAAACCAATAAAAAACTAAAAAAAAAACTGAAAAAACTAAAAAAAGGCAAAAACTACAAAAAAACTAAAAACTAATAAAAAAAGTAAAAAAGCTAAAAAACTAAAAAAACTAAAAAAACTAAAAAGAAAAAAAGGAAAAAACTAAAAAAAATTTTCATCTAAAAAACTAAAAAAAACTAAAAAAGGTAAAAACTAAAAGAACTAAAAAAGAAAAAAATAAATGACGACACTCAAAGAGAAAGCGACCAGGACAAAAGGAATGTTCGATTAGCAATCAACAAAGCACCGGGACACAGGGAGTATAAATGACGACCAGGACATAAGTAAAAAAAAAAAAATTAACAAAACTAAAAAGAAGTTAAAAACTACAAAAAAACTAAAAAGAAAAAAAACTAAAAACTAATAAAAAAACTAAAAAATCTAAAAATTTAAATAAACTAAAAAAGAAAAAAAAAGGAAAAAAATAAAGGAGAAAAACAAAACTAAAAAACGAATGTATATACAGACCGGTACACCGGGATACAAATGACGACCGGGACACAGGGAATATAAATGACGACCGGGACACAGGGACACAACTACAACGGGGACACCGGGGGAAACAGGGGGATATAAATGACAACCGGGACAAAAAAACTAAAAAGAAAAAAAACTAAAAACTAATAAAAAAACTAAAAAATCTAAAAATCTAAATAAGCTAAAAAAGAAAAAAAAAGGAAAAAAATAAAGGAGAAAAACAAAACTAAAAACGAATGTATATACAGACCGGGACACCGGGATACAAATGACGACCGGGACACAGGGAATATAAATGACGACCGGGACACAGGGACACAACTACAACGGGGACACCGGGGGAAACAGGGGGATGTAAATGACGACCGGGACACCGGGACAGGGAATGGTCGATTAGCAATCACCATCAACAAAGCTCAAGGGCAATCATTAGAATCATGAGGTATAGATCTGAATACAGATTGTTTTCCCATGGACCATTATATGTTGCATGTTCAAGAGTCGGTAAACCTGACAATCTATTTATATGCAAAGACAATGGGACAGCAAAGAATGTTGTATATTCGCAAGTTTTACGTAGTTAAAACCATATATATATATATATATATAT